>NC_088217.1:57504823-57804823 GCF_036934945.1 Oncorhynchus masou masou
TGCATCAAAACATGATTTAGAGCTTGTTTATGGAAAAGTGCTTATTTCTGCATTTCAATGTTGCAACTTGCTGAAAACTGTGCACAATGTTCATTTCATCTCGAATAGACAGCACAGCAAAAAAATGGACATCCAGAGTGCATCAAAACATGATTAAGAGCTTGTTTATGGAAAAGTGCTTATTCCTGCATTTCAATGTTGCAACTTGCTGAAAACTGTCCACTCTGTGTTCATTTCAACTCGAATAGACAGCACAGCAGAAATTGGATATCCAGACTGCATCAAAACATGATTTAGAGCTTGTTTATGGAAAAGTGCTTATTTCTGCATTTCAATGTTGCAACTTGCTGAAAACTGTGCACAATGTTCATTTCATCTCGAATAGACAGCACAGCAGAAATTGGATATCCAGACTGCATCAAAACATGATTTAGAGCTTGTTTATGGAAAAGTGCTTATTTCTGCATTTCAATGTTGCAACTTGCTGAAAACTGTGCACAATGTTCATTTCATCTCGAATAGACAGCACAGCAAAAAAATTGGACATCCAGAGTGCATCAAAACATGATTTAGAGCTTGTTTATGGAAAAGTGCTTATTTCTGCATTTCAATGTTGCAACTTGCTGAAAACTGTGCACAATGTTCATTTCATCTCGAATAGACAGCACAGCAGAAATTGGATATCCAGACTGCATCAAAACATGATTTAGAGCTTGTTTATGGAAAAGTGCTTATTTCTGCATTTCAATGTTGCAACTTGCTGAAAACTGTCCACTCTGTGTTCATTTCAACTCGAATAGACAGCACAGCAGAAATTGGATATCCAGACTGCATCAAAACATGATTTAGAGCTTGTTTATGGAAAAGTGCTTATTTCTGCATTTCAATGTTGCAACTTGCTGAAAACTGTGCACAATGTTCATTTCATCTCGAATAGACAGCACAGCAAAAAAATGGACATCCAGAGTGCATCAAAACATGATTTAGAGCTTGTTTATGGAAAAGTGCTTATTTCTGCATTTCAATGTTGCAACTTGCTGAAAACTGTGCACAATGTTCATTTCATCTCGAATAGACAGCACAGCAAAAAAATGGACATCCAGAGTGCATCAAAACATGATTTAGAGCTTGTTTATGGAAAAGTGCTTATTTCTGCATTTCAATGTTGCAACTTGCTGAAAACTGTCCACAATGTTCATTTCATCTCGAATAGACAGCACAGCAAAAATTGGACATCCAGAGTGCATCAAAACATGATTTAGAGCTTGTTTATGGAAAAGTGCTTATTTCTGCATTTCAATGTTGCAACTTGCTGAAAACTGTCCACTGTGTTCATTTCAACTCGAATAGACAGCACAGCAGAAATTGGATATCCAGACTGCATCAAAACATGATTTAGAGCTTGTTTATGGAAAAGTGCTTATTTCTGCATTTCAATGTTGCAACTTGCTGAAAACTGTGCACAATGTTCATTTCATCTCGAATAGACAGCACAGCAAAAAAATGGACATCCAGAGTGCATCAAACATGATTTAGAGCTTGTTTATGGAAAAGTGCTTATTTCTGCATTTCAATGTTGCAACTTGCTGAAAACTGTGCACAATGTTCATTTCATCTCGAATAGACAGCACAGCAAAAAAATTGGACATCCAGAGTGCATCAAAACATGATTAAGAGCTTGTTTATGGAAAAGTGCTTATTTCTGCATTTCAATGTTGCAACTTGCTGAAAACTGTGCACAATGTTCATTTCATCTCGAATAGACAGCACAGCAAAAAATGGACATCCAGAGTGCATCAAAACATGATTTAGAGCTTGTTTATGGAAAAGTGCTTATTTCTGCATTTCAATGTTGCAACTTGCTGAAAACTGTGCACAATGTTCATTTCATTCGAATCAAAAAAATGGAAAAACATGATTTAGAGCTTGTTTATGGAAAAGTGCTTATTTCTGCATTTCAATGTTGCAACTTGCTGAAAACTGTGCAAATGTTCATTTCATGCTGAAAAAACATGATTTAGAGCTTGTTTATGGAAAAGTGCTTATTTCTGCATTTCAATGTTTCAATGTTCATTTCATCTCGAATAGACAGCACAGCAAAAAAATGGACATCAGAGTGCATCAAAACATGATTTAGAGCTTGTTTATGGAAAAGTGCTTATTTCTGCATTTCAATGTTGCAAAAAAATGACTGCATCAAAACATGATTTAGAGCATCCAGATTTCATCTCGTAGACAGCACAGCAAAAAATTGGACATCAGAGTGCATTTTAGAGCTTGTTTATGGAAAAGTGCTTATTTCTGCATTTCAATGTTGCAACAATGTGTTCATTTCATCTCGAATAGACAGCACAGCAAAATGACTGCATCAAAACATGATAGAAAAAGGGGTTTCTGTTCAAAAACTGCTGATGTTTGTTTATGGAAAAGTGCTTATTTCTGCATTTCAATGTTGCAACTTGCTGAAAACTGTGCACAATGTTCATTTCATCTCGAATAGACAGCACAGCAAAAATTGGACATCCAGAGTGCATCAAAACATGATTTAGAGCTTGTTTATGGAAAAGTGCATTCTGCATTTCAATGTTGCAACTTGCTGAAAACTGTCCATGTTCAATGAAAATAGACAGCACAGCAAAAAAATGGACATCCAGAGTGCATCAAAACATGATTTAGAGCTTGTTTATGGAAAAGTGCTGCATTTCTGCATTTCAATGTTGCAACTTGCTGAAAACTGTGCACAATGTTCATTTCATCTTTCATTTCTTTATGGAAAAGTGCTTATTTCTGCATTTCAATGTTGCATTGCTGAAAACTGTGCACAATGTTCATTTCATCTCGAATAGACAGCACAGCAATTTCATCTCGAAAGCACAGCAAAAAAATGGACATCCAGAGTGCATCAAAACATGATTTAGAGCTTGTTTATGGAAAAGTGCTTATTTCTGCATTTCAATGTTGCAACTTGCTGAAAACTGTGCACAATCACAGTTGCTTTTTGAAAAATGGATATCCAGATAGACAAAACATGATTTAGAGCTTGTTTATGGAAAAGTGCTTATTTCTGCATTTCAATGTTGCAACTTGCTGAAAACTGTGCACAATGTTCATTTCATCTCGAAAAGACAGCACAGCAGAAATTGGATATCCAGAGTGCATCAAAACATGATTTAGAGCTTGTTTATCTTATTTCTGCATTTCAATGTTGCAACTTGCTGAAAACTGTGCACAATGTTCATTTCATCTCGAATAGACAGCACAGCAAAAATTGGACATCAGAATCAAAACATGATTTAGAGCTTGTTTATGGAAAAGTGCTTATTTCTGCATTTCAATGTTGCAACTTGCTGAAAACTGTGCACAATGTTCATTTCATCTCGAATAGACAGCACAGCAAAAATTGGACATCCAGAGTGCATCAAAACATGATTTAGAGCTTGTTTATGGAAAAGTGCTTATTTCTGCATTTCAATGTTGCAACTTGCTGAAAACTGTCCACAATGTTCATTTCAACTCGAATAGACAGCACAGCAAAAAAATGGACATCCAGAGTGCATCAAAACATGATTAAGAGCTTGTTTATGGAAAAGTGCTTATTTCTGCATTTCAATGTTGCAACTTGCTGAAAACTGTGCACAATGTTCATTTCATCTCGAAAAGACAGCACAGCAAAAATTGGACATCCAGAGTGCATCAAAACATGATTTAGAGCTTGTTTATGGAAAAGTGCTTATTTCTGCATTTCAATGTTGCAACTTGCTGAAAACTGTCCACAATGTTCATTTCATCTCGAATAGACAGCACAGCAAAAAAATTGGACATCCAGAGTGCATCAAAACATGATTTAGAGCTTGTTTATGGAAAAGTGCTTATTTCTGCATTTCAATGTTGCAACTTGCTGAAAACTGTCACAATGTTCATTTCATCTCGAATAGACAGCACAGCAAAAATTGGACATCCAGAGTGCATCAAAACATGATTTAGAGCTTGTTTATGGAAAAGTGCTTATTTCTGCATTTCAATGTTGCAACTTGCTGAAAACTGTGCACAATGTTCATTTCATCTCGAATAGACAGCACAGCAAAAATTGGACATCCAGAGTGCATCAAAACATGATTAAGAGCTTGTTTATGGAAAAGTGCTTATTCCTGCATTTCAATGTTGCAACTTGCTGAAAACTGTCCACTGTGTTCATTTCATCTCGAATAGACAGCACAGCAAAAAAATGGACATCCAGAGTGCATCAAAACATGATTAAGAGCTTGTTTATGGAAAAGTGCTTATTTCCGCATTTCAATGTTGCAACTTGCTGAAAACTGTCCACAATGTTCATTTCATCTCGAATAGACAGCACAGCAAAAAATGGACATCCAGAGTGCATTTCATGTTGCAACTCGAATAGACAGCACAGCAAAAAAATGGACATCCAGAGTGCATCAAAACAGATTTAGAGCTTGTGCATCAAAAAGCATGATTTCAAAACATGAGCTTGTTTATGGAAAAGTTTTCATGTTGCAAATTTCATCTCGAATAGACAGCACAGCAAAAAAATGGACATCCAGAGTGCATCAAAACATGATTTAGAGCTTGTTTATGGAAAAGTGCTTATTTCTGCATTTCAATGTTGCAACTTGCTGAAAACTGTGCATCTCGAATAGACAGCACAGCAAAAAAATGGACATCCAGAGTGCTTGCTGAAAACTGTGCATTTCATCTGCATTTCAAAAACTTGCTGAAAACTGTGCACAATGTTCATTTCATCTCGAATAGACAGCACAGCAAAAAAATGGACATCCAGAGTGCATCAAAACATGATTAAGAGCTTGTTTATGGAAAAGTGCTTATTTCTGCATTTCAATGTTGCAACTTGCTGAAAACTGTCCACTGTGTTCATTTCAACTCGAATAGACAGCACAGCAGAAATTGGATATCCAGACTGCATCAAAACATGATTTAGAGCTTGTTTATGGAAAAGTGCTTATTTCTGCATTTCAATGTTGCAACTTGCTGAAAACTGTGCACAATGTTCATTTCATCTCGAATAGACAGCACAGCAAAAAAATGGACATCCAGAGTGCATCAAAACATGATTTAGAGCTTGTTTATGGAAAAGTGCTTATTTCTGCATTTCAATGTTGCAACTTGCTGAAAACTGTCCACTGTGTTCATTTCATCTCGAATAGACAGCACAGCAAAAAAATGGACATCCAGAGTGCATCAAAACATGATTAAGAGCTTGTTTATGGAAAAGTGCTTATTCCTGCATTTCAATGTTGCAACTTGCTGAAAACTGTGCACAATGTTCATTTCATCTCGAATAGACAGCACAGCAAAAATTGGACATCCAGAGTGCATCAAAACATGATTTAGAGCTTGTTTATGGAAAAGTGCTTATTTCTGCATTTCAATGTTGCAACTTGCTGAAAACTGTGCACAATGTTCATTTCATCTCGAATAGACAGCACAGCAAAAATTGGACATCCAGAGTGCATCAAAACATGATTAAGAGCTTGTTTATGGAAAAGTGCTTATTTCTGCATTTCAATGTTGCAACTTGCTGAAAACTGTCCACAATGTTCATTTCATCTCGAATAGACAGCACAGCAAAAATTGGACATCCAGAGTGCATCAAAACATGATTTAGAGCTTGTTTATGGAAAAGTGCTTATTTCTGCATTTCAATGTTGCAACTTGCTGAAAACTGTGCACAATGTTCATTTCATCTCGAATAGACAGCACAGCAAAAAAATGGACATCCAGAGTGCATCAAAACATGATTTAGAGCTTGTTTATGGAAAAGTGCTTATTTCTGCATTTCAATTGCAACTGCTGAAAACTGTGCACAATGTTCATTTCATCTCGAATAGACAGCACAGCAAAAAATTGGACATCCAGAGTGCATCAAAACATAATTAAGAGCTTGTTTATGGAAAAGTGCTTATTTCTGCATTTCAATGTTGCAACTTGCTGAAAACTGTGCACAATGTTCATTTCATCTCGAATAGACAGCACAGCAAAAAATGGACATCCAGAGTGCATCAAAACATGATTAAGAGCTTGTTTATGGAAAAGTGCTTATTTCTGCATTTCAATGTTGCAACTTGCTGAAAACTGTCCACTGTGTTCATTTCATCTCGAATAGACAGCACAGCAAAAAAAAAATGGACATCCAGAGTGCATCAAAACATGATTTAGAGCTTGTTTATGGAAAAGTGCTTATTTCTGCATTTCAATGTTGCAACTTGCTGAAAACTGTGCACAATGTTCATTTCATCTCGAATAGACAGCACAACAAAAATTGGACATCCAGAGTGCATCAAAACATGATTTAGAGCTTGTTTATGGAAAAGTGCTTATTTCTGCATTTCAATGTTGCAACTTGCTGAAAACTGTCCACAATGTTCATTTCATCTTGAATTTATGGAATCCAGAGTGCATCAAAACATGATTTAGAGCTTAAAACTGTTTCTGCATTTCAATGTTGCAACTTGCTGAAAACTGTCCACAATGTTCATTTCATCTCGAATAGACAGCACAGCAAAAAAATTGGATATCCAGACTGCATCAAAACATGATTTAGAGCTTGTTTATGGAAAAGTGCTTATTTCTGCATTTCAATGTTGCAACTTGCTGAAAACTGTCCACAATGTTCATTTCAAATAGACAGCACAGCAAAAATTGGACATCCAGACTGCATCAAAACATGATTTAGAGCTTGTTTATGGAAAAGTGCTTATTTCTGCATTTCAATGTTGCAACTTGCTTGTTTATGGACATCCAGAGTGCATCAAAACATGATTTAGAGCTTGTTTATGGAAAAGTGCTTATTTCTGCATTTCAATGTGCTTATTTCATGCATTTCATCTTCAGCTTGCTGAAAACTGTTTATGGACAATGTTCATTTCATCTCGAATAGACAGCACAGCAAAAAATTGGACAGCAGAAAATTGATCAGAGTGCATCAAAACATGATTTAGAGCTTGTTTATGGAAAAGTGCTTATTTCTGCATTTCAATGTTGCAACTTGCTGAAAACTGTGCACAATGTTCATTTCATCTCGAATAGACAGCACAGCAAAAAAATGGACATCCAGAGTGCATCAAAACATGATTTAGAGCTTGTTTATGGAAAAGTGCTTATTTCTGCATTTCAATGTTGCAACTTGCTGAAAACTGTCCACTGTGTTCATTTCAACTCGAATAGACAGCACAGCAAAAATTCCAGAGTGCATCAAAACATGATTTAGAGCTTGTTTATGAAAAGTGCTTATTTCTGCAATGCACTGTGCACAATGTTCATTTCATCTCGAATAGACAGCAAAAAAATTGGACATCCAGAGTGCATCAAAACATGATTTAGAGCTTGTTTATGGAAAAGTGCTTATTTCTGCATTTCAATGTTGCAACTTGCTGAAAACTGTGCACAATGTTCATTTCATCTCGAATAGACAGCACAGCAAAAATTGGACATCCAGAGTGCATCAAAACATGATTTAGAGCTTGTTTATGGAAAAGTGCTTATTTCTGCATTTCAATGTTGCAACTTGCTGAAAACTGTCCAATGTGTTCATTTCATCTCGAATAGACAGCACAGCAGCAAAAATTGGACATCCAGAGTGCATCAAAACATGATTTAGAGCTTGTTTATGGAAAAGTGCTTATTTCTGCATTTCAATGTTGCAACTTGCTGAAAACTGTCCACAATGTTCATTTCATCTCGAATAGACAGCACAGCAAAAAAATTGGACATCCAGAGTGCATCAAAACATGATTTAGAGCTTGTTTATGGAAAAGTGCTTAGATTTCAATGCAAAACTGTCAAAAAAAAAATGGACATCCAGATTTATTTAGAGCTTGTTTATGGAAAAGTGCTTATTTCTGCATTTCAATGTTGCAACTTGCTGAAAACTGTGCACAATGTTCATTTCATCTCGAATAGACAGCACAGCAAAAATTGGACATCCAGAGTGCATCAAAACATGATTTAGAGCTTGTTTATGGAAAAGTGCTTATTTCTGCATTTCAATGTTGCAACTTGCTGAAAACTGTCCACAATGTTCATTTCAACTCGAATAGACAGCACAGCAAAAAATGGACATCCAGAGTGCATCAAAACATGATTTAGAGCTTGTTTATGGAAAAGTGCTGGTGCACAATGTTCATTTCATCTCAGAGCACAGCAAAAAAATTGGACATCCAGAATCAAAACATGATTTAGAGCTTGTTTATGGAAAAGTGCTTATTTCTGCATTTCAATGTTGCAACTTGCTGAAAACTGTGCACAATGTTCATTTCATCTCGAATAGACAGCACAGCAAAAATTGGACATCCAGAGTGCATCAAAACATGATTTAGAGCTTGTTTATGGAAAAGTGCTTATTTCTGCATTTCAATGTTGCAACTTGCTGAAAACTGTCCACTGTTCATTCATTTCATCTCGAATAGACAGCACAGCAAAAAAATTGGACATCCAGAGTGCATCAAAACATGATTTAGAGCTTGTTTATGGAAAAGTGCTTATTTCTGCATTTCAATGTTGCAACTTGCTGAAAACTGTGCACAATGTTCATTTCATCTCGAATAGACAGCACAGCAAAAAAATGGACATCCAGAGTGCATCAAAACATGATTTAGAGCTTGTTTATGGAAAAGTGCTTATTTCTGCATTTCAATGTTGCAACTTGCTGAAAACTGTCCACTGTGTTCATTTCATCTCGAATAGACAGCACAGCAAAAATTGGACATCCAGAGTGCATCAAAACATGATTTAGAGCTTGTTTATGGAAAAGTGCTTATTTCTGCATTTCAATGTTGCAACTTGCTGAAAACTGTGCACAATGTTCATTTCATCTCGAATAGACAGCACAGCAAAAAAATGGACATCCAGAGTGCATCAAAACATGATTTAGAGCTTGTTTATGGAAAAGTCTTATTTCTGCATTATTTCTGCATTTCAATGTTGCAACTTGCTGAAAACTGTCCACAATGTTCATTTCATCTCGAATAGACAGCATAGAAAAAAAATTGACATCCTGAGTGCATTAAAACATTTTTAAGAGCTTGTTTATGGAAAAGTGCTTATTTCTGCATTTCAATGTTGCAACTTGCTGAAAACTGTGCACAATGTGTTCATTTCAAAATAGACAGCACAGCAAAAATTGGACATCCAGAGTGCATCAAAACATGATTTAGAGCTTGTTTATGGAAAAGTGCTTATTTCTGCATTTCAATGTTGCAACTTGCTGAAAACTGTGCACAATGTTCATTTCATCTCGAATAGACAGCACAGCAAAAATTGGACATCCAGAGTGCATCAAAACATGATTTAGAGCTTGTTTATGGAAAAGTGCTTATTTCTGCATTTCAATGTTGCAACTTGCTGAAAACTGTGCACAATGTTCATTTCATCTCGAATAGACAGCACAGCAAAAATTGGACATCCAGAGTGCATCAAAACATGATTTAGAGCTTGTTTATGGAAAAGTGCTTATTTCTGCATTTCAATGTTGCAACTTGCTGAAAACTGTGCACAATGTTCATTTCATCTCGAAAAGACAGCACAGCAAAAAAATGGACATCCAGACTGCATCAAAACATGATTTAGAGCTTGTTTATGGAAAAGTGCTTATTTCTGCATTTCAATGTTGCAACTTGCTGAAAACTGTGCACAATGTTCATTTCATCTCGAAAAGACAGCACAGCAGAAATTGGATATCCAGACTGCATCAAAACATGATTTAGAGCTTGTTTATGGAAAAGTGCTTATTTCTGCATTTCAATGTTGCAACTTGCTGAAAACTGTGCACAATGTTCATTTCATCTCGAATAGACAGCACAGCAAAAAAATTGGACATCCAGAGTGCATCAAACATGATTTAGAGCTTGTTTATGGAAAAGTGCTTATTTCTGCATTTCAATGTTGCAACTTGCTGAAAACTGTCCACAATGTTCATTTCATCTCGAATAGACAGCACAGCAAAAATATGGACATCCAGAGTGCATCAAAACATGATTTAGAGCTTGTTTATGGAAAAGTGCTTATTTCTGCATTTCAATGTTGCAACTTGCTGAAAACTGTGCACAATGTTCATTTCATCTCGAATAGACAGCACAGCAAAAATTGGACATCCAGAGTGCATCAAAACATGATTTAGAGCTTGTTTATGGAAAAGTGCTTATTTCTGCATTTCAATGTTGCAACTTGCTGAAAACTGTCCACAATGTTCATTTCATCTCAATAGACAGCACAGCAAAAAAATGGACATCCAGAGTGCATCAAAACATGATTTAGAGCTTGTTTATGGAAAAGTGCAGCATTTCAATGTTGCAACTTGCTGAAAACTGTGCACAATGTTCAAAATAGACAGCACAGCAAAAATTGGACATCCAGAGTGCATCAAAACATGATTTAGAGCTTGTTTATGGAAAAGTGCTTATTTCTGCATTTCAATGTTGCAACTTGCTGAAAACTGTGCACAATGTTCATTTCATCGAATAGACAGCACAGCAAAAATTGGACATCCAGAGTGCATCAAAACATGATTTAGAGCTTGTTTATGGAAAAGTGCTTATTTCTGCATTTCAATGTTGCAACTTGCTGAAAACTGTCCACAATGTTCATTTCATCTCGAATAGACAGCACAGCATCCAGAAAAAACATGATTTAGAGCTTGTTTATGGAAAAGTGCTTATTTCTGCATTTCAATGTTGCAACTCCAGACAGCACAGCAAAAATGCATCAAAAACATGATTTAGAGCTTGTTTATGGAAAAGTGCTTATTTCTGCATTTCAATGTTGCAACTTGCTGAAAACTGTGCACAATGTTCATTTCATCTCGAATAGACAGCACAGCAAAAAAATGGACATCCAGAGTGCATCAAAACATGATTAAGAGCTTGTTTATGGAAAAGTGCTTATTTCTGCATTTCAATGTTGCAACTTGCTGAAAACTGTCCACTGTGTTCATTTCAACTCGAATAGACAGCACAGCAAAAAAATGGACATCCAGACTGCATCAAAACATGATTTAGAGCTTGTTTATGGAAAAGTGCTTATTTCTGCATTTCAATGTTGCAACTTGCTGAAAACTGTGCACAATGTTCATTTCATCTCGAATAGACAGCACAGCAAAAAAATGGACATCCAGAGTGCATCAAAACATGATTTAGAGCTTGTTTATGGAAAAGTGCTTATTTCTGCATTTCAATGTTGCAACTTGCTGAAAACTGTGCACAATGTTCATTTCATCTCGAATAGACAGCACAGCAAAAAAATGGACATCCAGAGTGCATCAAAACATGATTTCTTGTTTATGGAAAAGTGCTTATTCCTGCATTTCAATGTTGCAACTTGCTGAAAACTGTGCACAATGTTCATTTCATCTCGAATAGACAGCACAGCAAAAATTGGACATCCAGAGTGCATCAAAACATGATTAAGAGCTTGTTTATGGAAAAGTGCTTATTTCTGCATTTCAATGTTGCAACTTGCTGAAAACTGTGCACAATGTTCATTTCATCTCGAATAGACAGCACAGCAAAAAAATTGGACATCCAGAGTGCATCAAAACATGATTAAGAGCTTGTTTATGGAAAAGTGCTTATTTCTGCATTTCAATGTTGCAACTTGCTGAAAACTGTCCACTGTGTTCATTTCAACTCGAATAGACAGCACAGCAGAAATTGGATATCCAGAGTGCATCAAAACATGATTTAGAGGTTGTTTATGGAAAAGTGCTTATTTCTGCATTTCAATGTTGCAACTTGCTGAAAACTGTGCACAATGTTCATTTCATCTCGAATAGACAGCACAGCAAAAAAATGGACATCCAGAGTGCATCAAAACATGATTAAGAGCTTGTTTATGGAAAAGTGCTTATTTCTGCATTTCAATGTTGCAACTTGCTGAAAACTGTCCACTGTGTTCATTTCAACTCGAATAGACAGCACAGCAAAAAATGGACATCCAGAGTGCATCAAAACATGATTTAGAGGTTTATACGGAAAAGTGCTTATGGATTTCAATGTTGCAACTTGCTGAAAACTGTGCACATGTTCATTTCATCTCGAATAGACAGCACAACAAAAATTGGACATCCAGAGTGCATCAAAACATGATTAAGAGCTTGTTTATGGAAAAGTGCTTATTTCTGCATTTCAATGTTGCAACTTGCTGAAAACTGTGCACAATGTTCATTTCATCTCGAATAGACAGCACAGCAAAAATTGGACATCCAGAGTGCATCAAAACATGATTTAGAGCTTGTTTATGGAAAAGTGCTTATTTCTGCATTTCAATGTTGCAACTTGCTGAAAACTGTCCACTGTGTTCATTTCATCTCGAATAGACAGCACAGCAGAAATTGGATATCCAGACTGCATCAAAACATGATTTAGAGCTTGTTTATGGAAAAGTGCTTATTTCTGCATTTCAATGTTGCAACTTGCTGAAAACTGTCCACAATGTTCATTTCATCTCGAATAAACAGCACAGCAAAAAAATGGACATCCAGAGTGCATCAAAACTTTAGAGCTTGTTTATGGAAAAGTGCTTATTTCTCATTTCAATGTTGCAACTTGCTGAAAACTGTGCACAATGTTCATTTCATCTCGAAAACAGCACAGCAAAAAATGGATATCCAGAGTGCATCAAAACATGATTAAGAGCTTGTTTATGGAAAAGTGCTTATTTCTGCATTTCAATGTTGCAACTTGCTGAAAACTGTGCACAATGTTCATTTCATCTCGAATAGACAGCACAGCAAAAATTGGACATCCAGAGTGCATCAAAACATGATTAAGAGCTTGTTTATGGAAAAGTGCTTATTTCTGCATTTCAATGTTGCAACTTGCTGAAAACTGTGCACAATGTTCATTTCATCTCGAATAGACAGCACAGCAAAAAATTGGACATCCAGAGTGCATCAAAACATGATTAAGAGCTTGTTTATGGAAAAGTGCTTATTCCTGCATTTCAATGTTGCAACTTGCTGAAAACTGTCCACTCTGTGTTCATTTCAACTCGAATAGACAGCACAGCAGAAATTGGATATCCAGAGTGCATCAAACATGATTTAGAGCTTGTTTATGGAAAAGTGCTTATTTCTGCATTTCAATGTTGCAACTTGCTGAAAACTGTGCACAATGTTCATTTCATCTCGAATAGACAGCACAGCAAAAAAATGGACATCCAGAGTGCATCAAACATGATTTAGAGCTTGTTTATGGAAAAGTGCTTATTTCTGCATTTCAATGTTGCAACTTGCTGAAAACTGTCCACTGTGTTCATTTCATCTCGAATAGACAGCACAGCAAAAAAATGGACATCCAGAGTGCATCAAAACATGATTAAGAGCTTGTTTATGGAAAATTTCTGTTTCCAGACAGCACAGCAAAAAATGGACATCATCAAAACATGATTTAGAGCTTGTTTATGGAAAAGTGCTTATTTCTGCATTTCAATGTTGCAACTTGCTGAAAACTGTGCACAATGTTCATTTCATCTCGAATAGACAGCACAGCAAAAAAATTGGACATCCAGAGTGCATCAAAACATGATTTAGAGCTTGTTTATGGAAAAGTGCTTATTTCTGCATTTCAATGTTGCAACTTGCTGAAAACTGTCACAATGTTCATTTCATCTCGAATAGACAGCACAGCAAAAATTGGACATCCAGAGTGCATCAAAACATGATTAAGAGCTTGTTTATGGAAAAGTGCTTATTTCTGCATTTCAATGTTGCAACTTGCTGAAAACTGTCCACAATGTTCATTTCATCTCGAATAGACAGCACAGCAAAAAAATGGACATCCAGAGTGCATCAAAACATGATTTAGAATGGAAAAGTGGATTTCATCTCAGACAGCAAAAAAATGCATCAAAACATGATTTAGAGCTTGTTTATGGAAAAGTGCTTATTTCTGCATTTCAATGTTGCAACTTGCTGAAAACTGTGCACAATGTTCATTTCATCTCGAAAAGACAGCACAGCAGAAATTGGATATCCAGACTGCATCAAAACATGATTTAGAGCTTGTTTATGGAAAAGTGCTTATTTCTGCATTTCAATGTTGCAACTTGCTGAAAACTGTGCACAATGTTCATTTCATCTCGAATAGACAGCACAGCAAAAAAATGGACATCCAGAGTGCATCAAACATGATTTAGAGCTTGTTTATGGAAAAGTGCTTATTTCTGCATTTCAATGTTGCAACTTGCTGAAAATGTGGCACAATGTTCATTTCATCTCGAATAGACAGCACAGCAAAAATGGACATCAGAATCAAAACATGATTTAGAGCTTGTTTATGGAAAAGTGCTTATTTCTGCATTTCAATGTTGCAACTTGCTGAAAACTGTGCACAATGTTCATTTCATCTCGAATAGACAGCACAGCAAAAAAATTGGACATCCAGAGTGCATCAAAACATGATTAAGAGCTTGTTTATGGAAAAGTGCTTATTTCTGCATTTCAATGTTGCAACTTGCTGAAAACTGTCCACTGTGTTCATTTCAACTCGAATAGACAGCACAGCAGAAATTGGATATCCAGACTGCATCAAAACATGATTTAGAGCTTGTTTATGGAAAAGTGCTTATTTCTGCATTTCAATGTTGCAACTTGCTGAAAACTGTGCACAATGTTCATTTCATCTCGAATAGACAGCACAGCAAAAATTGGACATCCAGAGTGCATCAAAACATGATTTAGAGCTTGTTTATGGAAAAGTGCTTATTTCTGCATTTCAATGTTGCAACTTGCTGAAAACTGTCCACTGTGTTCATTTCAACTCGAATAGACAGCACAGCAGAAATTGGATATCCAGACTGCATCAAAACATGATTTAGAGCTTGTTTATGGAAAAGTGCTTATTTCTGCATTTCAATGTTGCAACTTGCTGAAAACTGTGCACAATGTTCATTTCATCTCGAATAGACAGCACAGCAAAAAAATGGACATCCAGAGTGCATCAAAACATGATTAAGAGCTTGTTTATGGAAAAGTGCTTATTTCTGCATTTCAATGTTGCAACTTGCTGAAAACTGTCCACTGTGTTCATTTCAACTCGAATAGACAGCACAGCAAAAATTGGACATCCAGAGTGCATCAAAACATGATTTAGAGCTTGTTTATGGAAAAGTGCTTATTTCTGCATTTCAATGTTGCAACTTGCTGAAAACTGTGCACAATGTTCATTTCATCTCGAATAGACAGCACAGCAAAAAATGGACATCCAGAGTGCATCAAAACATGATTAAGAGCTTGTTTATGGAAAAGTGCTTATTTCTGCATTTCAATGTTGCAACTTGCTGAAAACTGTGCACAATGTTCATTTCATCTCGAATAGACAGCACAGCAAAAATTGGACATCCATAAGTGCATCAAAACATGATTTATAGAGCTTGTTTATGGAAAAGAGCTTATTTCTGCATTTCAATGTTGCAACTTGCTGAAAACTGTGCACAGTGTTCATTTCATCTCAAATAGACAGCACAGCAAAAAAATTGGACATCCAGAGTGCATCAAAACATGATTTAGAGCTTGTTTATGGAAAAGTGCTTATTCTGCATTTCAATGTTGCAACTTGCTGAAAACTGTGCACAATGTTCATTTCATCTCGAATAGACAGCACAGCAAAAAAATTGGACATCCAGAGTGCATCAAAACATTTAGAGCTTGTTTATGGAAAAGTGCTTATTTCTGCATTTCAATGTTGCAACTTGCTGAAAACTGTCCACAATGTTCATTTCATCTCGAATAGACAGCACAGCAAAAAATTGGACATCCAGAGTGCATCAAAACATGATTTAGAGCTTGTTTATGGAAAAGTGCTTATTTCTGCATTTCAATGTTGCAACTTGCTGAAAACTGTCCACAATGTTCATTTCATCTCGAATAGACAGCACAGCACAGCAAAATTGGACATCCAGAGTGCATCAAAACATGATTTAGAGCTTGTTTATGGAAAAGTGCTTATTTCTGCATTTCAATGTTGCAACTTGCTGAAAACTGTGTCTCGAATAGCACAGCAAAAATTGGACATCCAGAGTGCATCAAAACATGATTTAGAGCTTGTTTATGGAAAAAGTGCTTATTTCTGCATTTCAATGTTGCAACTTGCTGAAAACTGTGCACAATGTTCATTTCATCTCGAATAGACAGCACAGCAAAAAAATGGACATCCAGAGTGCATCAAACATGATTTAGAGCTTGTTTATGGAAAAGTGCTTATTTCTGCATTTCAATGTTGCAACTTGCTGAAAACTGTGCACAATGTTCATTTCATCTCGAATAGACAGCACAGCAAAAAAATGGACATCCAGAGTGCATCAAAACATGATTAAGAGCTTGTTTATGGAAAAGTGCTTATTCCTGCATTTCAATGTTGCAACTTGCTGAAAACTGTGCACAATGTTCATTTCATCTCGAATAGACAGCACAGCAAAAAAATGGACATCCAGAGTGCATCAAAACATGATTAAGAGCTTGTTTATGGAAAAGTGCTTATTTCTGCATTTCAATGTTGCAACTTGCTGAAAACTGTCCACAATGTTCATTTCATCTCGAATAGACAGCACAGCAAAAAAATTGGACATCCAGAGTGCATCAAAACATGATTTAGAGCTTGTTTATGGAAAAGTGCTTATTTCTGCATTTCAATGTTGCAACTTGCTGAAAACTGTGCACAATGTTCATTTCATCTCGAATAGACAGCACAGCAAAAATTGGACATCCAGAGTGCATCAAAACATGATTAAGAGCTTGTTTATGGAAAAGTGCTTATTTCTGCATTTCAATGTTGCAGCTTGCTGAAAACTGTGCACAATGTTCATTTCATCTCGAATAGACAGCCAGCAAAAAAATTGGACATCCAGAGTGCATCAAAACATGATTTAGAGCTTGTTTATGGAAAAGTGCTTATTTCTGCATTTCAATGTTGCAACTTGCTGAAAACTGTGCACAATGTTCATTTCATCTCGAATAGACAGCACAGCAAAAATTGGACATCCAGAGTGCATCAAAACATGATTTAGAGCTTGTTTATGGAAAAGTGCTTATTTCTGCATTTCAATGTTGCAACTTGCTGAAAACTGTCCACTCTGTGTTCATTTCAACTCGAATAGACAGCACAGCAAAAATTGGACATCCAGACTGCATCAAAACATGATTTAGAGCTTGTTTATGGAAAAGTGCTTATTTCTGCATTTCAATGTTGCAACTTGCTGAAAACTGTGCACAATGTTCATTTCATCTCGAATAGACAGCACAGCAAAAAAATGGACATCCAGAGTGCATCAAAACATGATTTAGAGCTTGTTTATGGAAAAGTGCTTATTTCTGCATTTCAATGTTGCAACTTGCTGAAAACTGTGCACAATGTTCATTTCATCTCGAATAGACAGCACAGCAAAAATTGGACATCCAGAGTGCATCAAAACATGATTTAGAGCTTGTTTATGGAAAAGTGCTTATTTCTGCATTTCAATGTTGCAATTTAGAGCTTTATGCTGAAAACTGTGAAAACTGTGCACAATGTTCATTTCATCTCGAAAAGACAGCACAGCAGAAATTGGATATCCAGACTGCATCAAAACATGATTTAGAGCTTGTTTATGGAAAAGTGCTTATTTCTGCATTTCAATGTTGCAACTTGCTGAAAACTGTGCACAATGTTCATTTCATCTCGAATAGACAGCACAGCAAAAAAATGGACATCCAGAGTGCATCAAAACATGATTTAGAGCTTGTTTATGGAAAAGTGCTTATTTCTGCATTTCAATGTTGCAACTTGCTGAAAACTGTCCACAATGTTCATTTCAACTCGAATAGACAGCACAGCAGAAAAAAAATTGGACATCCAGAGTGCATCAAAACATGATTTAGAGCTTGTTTATGGAAAAGTGCTTATTTCTGCATTTCAATGTTGCAACTTGCTGAAAACTGTCCACAATGTTCATTTCATCTCGAATAGACAGCACAGCAAAAATTGGACATCCAGAGTGCATCAAAACATGATTTAGAGCTTGTTTATGGAAAGTGCTTATTTCTGCATTTCAATGTTGCAACTTGCTGAAAACTGTCCACAATGTTCATTTCATCTCGAATAGACAGCACAGCAAAAAAATGGACATCCAGAGTGCATCAAAACATGATTTAGAGCTTGTTTATGGAAAAGTGCTTATTTCTGCATTTCAATTTCATCTCGAATAGACAGCACAGCAAAAAATGGACATCCAGAGTGCAAAACATGATTTAGCTTGTTTAAAAAGTGCTGTTTCTGCATTTCAATGTTGCAACTTGCATTTCATTTCATCTCGAATAGACAGCACAGCAAAAATTGGACATCCAGAGTGCATCAAAACATGATTTAGAGCTTGTTTATGGAAAAGTGCTTATTTCTGCATTTCAATGTTGCAACTTGCTGAAAACTGTCCACAATGTTCATTTCAACTCGAATAGACAGCACAGCAAAAATTGGACATCCAGAGTGCATCAAAACATGATTTAGAGAGCTTGTTTATGGAAAAGTGCTTATTTCTGCATTTCAATGTTGCAACTTGCTGAAAACTGTCCAATGTTCATTTCATCTCGAATAGACAGCACAGCAAAAATTGGACATCCAGAGTGCATCAAAACATGATTAAGAGCTTGTTTATGGAAAAGTGCTTATTTCTGCATTTCAATGTTGCAACTTGCTGAAAACTGTGCACAATGTTCATTTCATCTCGAATAGACAGCACAGCAAAAATTGGACATCCAGAGTGCATCAAAACATGATTTAGAGCTTGTTTATGGAAAAGTGCTTATTTCTGCATTTCAATGTTGCAACTTGCTGAAAACTGTGCACAATGTTCATTTCAACTCGAATAGACAGCACAGCAAAAAAATTGGACATCCAGAGTGCATCAAAACATGATTTAGAGCTTGTTTATGGAAAAGTGCTTATTTCTGCATTTCAATGTTGCAACTTGCTGAAAACTGTCCACAATGTTCATTTCAACTCGAATAGACAGCACAGCAAAAACTGGACATCCAGAGTGCATCAAACATGATTAAGAGCTTGTTTATGGAAAAGTGCTTAATTTCAATGTTGCAACTTGCTGAAAACTGTGCACAATGTTCATTTCATCTCGAATAGACAGCACAGCAAAAATTGGACATCCAGAGTGCATCAAAACATGATTTAGAGCTTGTTTATGGAAAAGTGCTTATTTCTGCATTTCAATGTTGCAACTTGCTGAAAACTGTGCACAATGTTCATTTCATCTCGAAAAGACAGCACAGCAGAAATTGGATATCCAGACTGCATCAAAACATGATTTAGAGCTTGTTTATGGAAAAGTGCCTATTTCAGCATTTCAATGTTGCAACTTGCTGAAAACTGTGCACAATGTTCATTTCATCTCGAATAGACAGCACAGCAAAAAAATGGACATCCAGAGTGCATCAAAACATGATTAAGAGCTTGTTTATGGAAAAGTGCTTATTCCTGCATTTCAATGTTGCAACTTGCTGAAAACTGTCCACTGTGTTCATTTCAACTCGAATAGACAGCACAGCAAAAAAATGGACATCCAGAGTGCATCAAAACATAATTTAGAGCTTGTTTATGGAAAAGTGCTTATTTCTGCATTTCAATGTTGCAACTTGCTGAAAACTGTCCAATGTTCATTTCATCTCGAATAGACAGCACAGCAAAAAAATGGACATCCAGAGTGCATCAAAACATTTAGATTGTTTATGGAAAAGTGCTTGTTTCAATGTTGCAAAAAACTGTCCACTTGTTTCATTTCAATGTTGAAGAATAGACAGCACAGCAAAAAAATGGACATCCAGAGTGCATCAAAACATGATTTAGAGCTTGTTTATGGAAAAGTGCTTATTTCTGCATTTCATTGCTGAAAACTGTCACAATGTTCATTTCATCTCGAATAGACAGCACAGCAAAAATTGGACATCCAGAGTGCATCAAAACATGATTTAGAGCTTGTTTATGGAAAAGTGCTTATTTCTGCATTTCAATGTTGCAACTTGCTGAAAACTGTGCACAATGTTCATTTCATCTAGAATAGACAGCACAGCAAAGCAATGGACATCCAGATTGCATCAAACATGATTTAGAGCTTGTTTATGGAAAAGTGCTTATTTCTGCATTTCAATGTTGCAACTTGCTGAAAACTGTGCACAATATTCATTTCATCTCGAATAGACAGCACAGCAAAAAAATGGACATCCAGAGTGCATCAAAACATGATTTAGAGCTTGTTTATGGAAAAGTGCTTATTTCTGCATTTCAATGTTGCAACTTGCTGTAAACTGTCCACAATGTTCATTTCATCTCAAATCGACAGCACAGCAAAAAAATTGGACATCCAGAGTGCATCAAAACATGATTTAGAGCTTGTTTATGGAAAAGTGCTTATTTCTGCATTTCAATGTTGCAACTTGCTGAAAACTGTCCACTGTGTTCATTTCATCTCGAATAGACAGCACAGCAAAAATTGGACATCCAGAGTGCATCAAAACATGATTTAGAGCTTGTTTATGGAAAAGTGCTTATTTCTGCATTTCAATGTTGCAACTTGCTGAAAACTGTCCAAAACTGTCCACTCTGTGTTCATTTCAACTCGAATAGACAGCACAGCAAAAAAATGGACATCCAGAGTGCATCAAACATGATTTAGAGCTTGTTTATGGAAAAGTGCTTATTTCTGCATTTCAATGTTGCAACTTGCTGAAAACTGTGCACAATGTTCATTTCATCTCGAATAGACAGCACAGCAACAATTGGACATCCAGAGCGCATCAAAACATGATTAAGAGCTTGTTTATGGAAAAGTGCTTATTCCTGCATTTCAATGTTGCAACTTGCTGAAAACTGTGCACAATGTTCATTTCATCTCGAATAGACAGCACAGCAAAAATTGGACATCCAGAGTGCATCAAAACATGATTTAGAGCTTGTTTATGGAAAAGTGCTTATTTCTGCATTTCAATGTTGCAACTTGCTGAAAACTGTCCACAATGTTCATTTCATCTCGAATAGACAGCACAGCAAAAATTGGACATCCAGAGTGCATCAAAACATGATTTAGAGCTTGTTTATGGAAAAGTGCTTATTTCTGCATTTCAATGTTGCAACTTGCTGAAAACTGTCCACTCACAATGTTCATTTCAACTCGAATAGACAGCACAGCAAAAAAATTGGACATCCAGAGTGCATCAAAACATGATTTAGAGCTTGTTTATGGAAAAGTGCTTATTTCTGCATTTCAATGTTGCAACTTGCTGAAAACTGTCCACAATGTTCATTTCATCTCGAAGATAGACAGCACAGCAAAAAAATGGACATCCAGAGTGCATCAAAACATGATTAAGAGCTTGTTTATGGAAAAGTGCATTTCAATGTTGCATTGCTGAAAACTGTGCATGACAGCAAAACATGATTGCATCAAAACATGATTTAGAGCTTGTTTATGGAAAAGTGCTTATTTCTGCATTTCAATGTTGCAACTTGCTGAAAACTGTCCACAATGTTCATTTCATCTCGAATAGACAGCACAGCAAAAAAATGGACATCCAGAGTGCATCAAAACATGATTTAGAGCTTGTTTATGGAAAAGTGCTTATTTCTGCATTTCAATGTTGCAAAAACTGTGCTTGTTCAATGTTCATTTCATCTCGAATAGACAGCACAGCAAAAAATTGGACATCCAGAGTGCATCAAAACATGATTAAGAGCTTGTTTATGGAAAAGTGCTTATTTCTGCATTTCAATGTTGCAACTTGCTGAAAACTGTGCACAATGTTCATTTCATCTCGAATAGACAGCACAGCAAAAATTGGACATCCAGAGTGCATCAAAACATGATTTAGAGCTTGTTTATGGAAAAGTGCTTATTTCTGCATTTCAATGTTGCAACTTGCTGAAAACTGTGCACAATGTTCATTTCATCTCGAATAGACAGCACAGCAAAAATTGGACATCCAGAGTGCATCAAAACATGATTTAGAGCTTGTTTATGGAAAAGTGCTTATTTCTGCATTTCAATGTTGCAACTTGCTGAAAACTGTGCACAATGTTCATTTCATCTCGAATAGACAGCACAGCAAAAATTGGACATCCAGAGTGCATCAAAACATGATTAAGAGCTTGTTTATGGGAAAAGTGCTTATTTCTGCATTTCAATGTTGCAACTTGCTGAAAACTGTCCACAATGTTCATTTCATCTCGAATAGACAGCACAGCAAAAATTGGACATCCAGAGTGCATCAAAACATGATTTAGAGCTTGTTTATGGAAAAGTGCTTATTTCTGCATTTCAATGTTGCAACTTGCTGAAAACTGTCCACAATGTTTCATTTCATCTCGAATAGACAGCACAGCAAAAATTGGACATCCAGAGTGCATCAAAACATGATTTAGAGCTTGTTTATGGAAAAGTGCTTATTTCTGCATTTCAATGTTGCAACTTGCTGAAAACTGTCCACAATGTTCATTTCATCTCGAATAGACAGCACAGCAAAAAAATGGACATCCAGAGTGCATCAAAACATGATTTAGAGCTTGTTTATGGAAAAGTTTCTGCATTTCAATGTTGCAACTTGCATCTGTGCAAATGTTGCAAATAGACAGCACAGCAAAAAATGGACATCCAAGTGCATCAAAACATGATTTAGAGCTTGTTTATGGAAAAGTGCTTATTTCTGCATTTCAATGTTGCAACTTGCTGAAAACTGTCCACAATGTTCATTTCAACTCGAATAGACAGCACAGCAAAATTGGACATCCAGAGTGCATCAAAACATGATTAAGAGCTTGTTTATGGAAAAGTGCTTATTTCTGCATTTCAATGTTGCAACTTGCTGAAAACTGTGCACAATGTTCATTTCATCTCGAATAGACAGCACAGCAAAAATTGGACATCCAGAGTGCATCAAAACATGATTTAGAGCTTGTTTATGGAAAAGTGCTTATTTCTGCATTTCAATGTTGCAACTTGCTGAAAACTGTGCACAATGTTCATTTCATCTCGAATAGACAGCACAGCAAAAATTGGACATCCAGAGTGCATCAAAACATGATTTAGAGCTTGTTTATGGAAAAGTGCTTATTTCTGCATTTCAATGTTGCAACTTGCTGAAAACTGTCCACAATGTTCATTTCATCTCGAATAGACAGCACAGCAAAAAATGAAATCCAGAGTTGGACATATCCAAACATGATTTAGAGCTTGTTTATGGAAAAGTGCTTATTTCTGCATTTCAATGTTGCAACTTGCTGAAAACTGTCCACTGTGTTCATTTCAACTCGAATAGACAGCACAGCAGAAATTGGATATCCAGAGTGCATCAAAACATGATTTAGAGCTTGTTTATGGAAAAGTGCTTATTTCTGCATTTCAATGTTGCAACTTGCTGAAAACTGTGCACAATGTTCATTTCATCTCGAATAGACAGCACAGCAGAAATTGGATATCCAGACTGCATCAAAACATGATTTAGAGCTTGTTTATGGAAAAGTGCTTATTTCTGCATTTCAATGTTGCAACTTGCTGAAAACTGTGCACAATGTTCATTTCATCTCGAATAGACAGCACAGCAAAAAAATGGACATCCAGAGTGCATCAAAACATGATTAAGAGCTTGTTTATGGAAAAGTGCTTATTCCTGCATTTCAATGTTGCAACTTGCTGAAAACTGTGCACAATGTTCATTTCATCTCGAATAGACAGCACAGCAAAAATTGGACATCCAGAGTGCATCAAAACATGATTTAGAGCTTGTTTATGGAAAAGTGCTTATTTCTGCATTTCAATGTTGCAACTTGCTGAAAACTGTCCACAATGTTCATTTCATCTCGAATAGACAGCACAGCAAAAATTGACATCCAGAGTGCATCAAAACATGATTTAGAGCTTGTTTATGGAAAAGTGCTTATTTCTGCATTTCAATGTTGCAACTTGCTGAAAACTGTCCACAATGTTCATTTCAACTCGAATAGACAGCACAGCAAAAAAATGGACATCCAGAGTGCATCAAAACATGATTTAGAGCTTGTTTATGGAAAAGTGCTTATTTCTGTTTCATGTTGCAACTTGCTGAAAACTGTGCACAATGTTCATTTCATCTCGAATAGACAGCACAAAAAAATGGACATCCAGAGTGCATCAAAACATGATTTAGAGCTTGTTTATGGAAAAGTGCTTATTTCTGCATTTCAATGTTGCAACTTGCTGAAACTGTGCACAATGTTCATTTCATCTCGAATAGACAGCACAGCAAAAATTGGACATCCAGAGTGCATCAAAACATGATTTAGAGCTTGTTTATGGAAAAGTGCTTATTTCTGCATTTCAATGTTGCAACTTGCTGAAAACTGTCCACAATGTTCATTTCAACTCGAATAGACAGCACAGCAAAATTGGACATCCAGAGTGCATCAAAACATGATTTAGAGCTTGTTTATGGAAAAGTGCTTATTCCTGCATTTCAATGTTGCAACTTGCTGAAAACTGTCCACTCTGTGTTCATTTCAACTCGAATAGACAGCACAGCAAAAAAATGGACATCCAGAGTGCATCAAAACATGATTTAGAGCTTGTTTATGGAAAAGTGCTTATTTCTGCATTTCAATGTTGCAACTTGCTGAAAACTGTGCACAATGTTCATTTCATCTCGAATAGACAGCACAGCAAAAATTGGACATCCAGAGTGCATCAAAACATGATTAAGAGCTTGTTTATGGAAAAGTGCTTATTCCTGCATTTCAATGTTGCAACTTGCTGAAAACTGTGCACAATGTTCATTTCATCTCGAATAGACAGCACAGCAAAAATTGGACATCCAGAGTGCATCAAAACATGATTTAGAGCTTGTTTATGGAAAAGTGCTTATTTCTGCATTTCAATGTTGCAACTTGCTGAAAACTGTCCACAATGTTCATTTCAACTCGAATAGACAGCACAGCAAAAAAATTGGACATCCAGAGTGCATCAAAACATGATTTAGAGCTTGTTTATGGAAAAGTGCTTATTTCTGCATTTCAATGTTGCAACTTGCTGAAAACTGTGCACAATGTTCATTTCATCTCGAATAGACAGCACAGCAAAAATTGGACATCCAGAGTGCATCAAAACATGATTTAGAGCTTGTTTATGGAAAAGTGCTTATTTCTGCATTTCAATGTTGCAACTTGCTGAAAACTGTCCACAATGCTCATTTCAACTCGAATAGACAGCACAGCAAAAAAATGGACATCCAGAGTGCATCAAAACATGATTTAGAGCTTGTTTATGGAAAAGTGCTTATTTCTGCATTTCAATGTTGCAACTTGCTGAAAACTGTGCACAATGTTCATTTCATCTCGAATAGACAGCACAGCAAAAAAATTGGACATCCAGACTGCATCAAAACATGATTTAGAGCTTGTTTATGGAAAAGTGCTTATTTCTGCATTTCAATGTTGCAACTTGCTGAAAACTGTGCACAATGTTCATTTCATCTCGAAAAGACAGCACAGCAGAAATTGGATATCCAGACTGCATCAAAACATGATTAAGAGCTTGTTTATGGAAAAGTGCTTATTCCTGCATTTCAATGTTGCAACTTGCTGAAAACTGTCCACTCTGTGGTCATTTCAACTCGAATAGACAGCACAGCAGAAAAATTGGACATCCAGAGTGCATCAAAACATGATTTAGAGCTTGTTTATGGAAAAGTGCTTATTTCTGCATTTCAATGTTGCAACTTGCTGAAAACTGTCCACTGTGTTCATTTCATCTCGAATAGACAGCACAGCAAAAATTGGACATCCAGAGTGCATCAAAACATGATTTAGAGCTTGTTTATGGAAAAGTGCTTATTTCTGCATTTCAATGTTGCAACTTGCTGAAAACTGTGCACAATGTTCATTTCATCTCGAATAGACAGCACAGCAAAAAAATTGGACATCCAGAGTGCATCAAAACATGATTTAGAGCTTGTTTATGGAAAAGTGCTTATTTCTGCATTTCAATGTTGCAACTTGCTGAAAACTGTGCACAATGTTCATTTCATCTCGAATAGACAGCACAGCAAAAAAATGGACATCCAGAGTGCATCAAAACATGATTTAGAGCTTGTTTATGGAAAAGTGCTTATTTCTGCATTTCAATGTTGCAACTTGCTGAAAACTGTCCACTGTGTTCATTTCAACTCGAATAGACAGCACAGCAAAAATTGGACATCCAGAGTGCATCAAAACATGATTTAGAGCTTGTTTATGGAAAAGTGCTTATTTCTGCATTTCAATGTTGCAACTTGCTGAAAACTGTGCACAATGTTCATTTCATCTCGAATAGACAGCACAGCAAAAAAATGGACATCCAGAGTGCATCAAACATGATTTAGAGCTTGTTTATGGAAAAGTGCTTATTTCTGCATTTCAATGTTGCAACTTGCTGAAAACTGTCCACAATGTTCATTTCAACTCGAATAGACAGCACAGCAAAAAAATGGACATCCAGAGTGCATCAAAACATAATTAAGAGCTTGTTTATGGAAAAGTGCTTATTTCTGCATTTCAATGTTGCAACTTGCTGAAAACTGTCACAATGTTCATTTCAACTCGAATAGAGACAGCACAACAAAAAGCAAAAATTGGACATCCAGAGTGCATCAAAACATGATTTAGAGCTTGTTTATGGAAAAGTGCTTATTTCTGCATTTCAATGTTGCAACTTGCTGAAAACTGTCCACTATGTTCATTTCAACTCGAATAGACAGCACAGCAAAAAATTGGACATCCAGAGTGCATCAAAACATAATTAAGAGCTTGTTATGGAAAAGTGGAAAAGTGCTTGCTGAATGTTCATTTTTCATCTCGAATAGACAGCACAGCAAAAAAATGGACATCCAGAGTGCATCAAAACATGATTTAGAGCTTGTTTATGGAAAAGTGCTTATTTCTGCATTTCAATGTTGCAACTTGCTGAAATGCAAAATGTTCATTTCACCTCAAATAGATAGCAAATCAAAAATTTGACATCCAGAGTGCATCAAAACATGATTTAGAGGTTATTTATGGAAAAGTGCTTATTTCTGCATTTCAATGTTGCAACTTGCTGAAAACTGTCCACGGTGTTCATTTCAACTCGTATAGACAGGACAGCAAAAATTGGACATCCATAAGTGCATCAAAACATGATTTATAGAGCTTGTTTATGGAAAAGAGCTTATTTCTGCATTTCAATGTTGCAACTTGCTGAAAACTGTCCAATGTTCATTTCATCTCGAATAGACAGCACAGCAAAAATTGGACATCCAGAGTGCATCAAAACATGATTAGAGCTTGTTTATGGAAAAGTGCTTATTTCTGCATTTCAATGTTGCAACTTGCTGAAAACTGTGCACAATGTTCATTTCATCTCGAATAGACAGCACAGCAAAAAAATTGGACATCCAGAGTGCATCAAAACATGATTTAGAGCTTGTTTATGGAAAAGTGCTTATTTCTGCATTTCAATGTTGCAACTTGCTGAAAACTGTCCACAATGTTCATTTCAACTCGAATAGACAGCACAGCAAAAAAATTGGACATCCAGAGTGCATCAAAACATGATTTAGAGCTTGTTTATGGAAAAGTGCTTATTTCTGCATTTCAATGTTGCAACTTGCTGAAAACTGTGCATGTTCATTTCATCTCGAATAGACAGCACAGCAAAAATTGGACATCCAGAGTGCATCAAAACATGATTTAGAGCTTGTTTATGGAAAAGTGCTTATTTCTGCATTTCAATGTTGCAACTTGCTGAAAACTGTCCACAATGTTCATTTCATCTCGAATTCAGCACAGCAAAAAAATGGATATCCAGACTGCATCAAAACATGATTTAGAGCTTGTTTATGAAAAGTGCTTATTTCTGCATTTAATGTTGCAACTTGCTGAAAACTATCGGTGTCATTTCAATAATAACAGCACAGCAGTGTGGAATCAGACTGCATCAAAACATGATTTAGAGCTTGTTTATGGAAAAATTTATTTCTGCAT
Organism: Oncorhynchus masou masou; assembly: GCF_036934945.1. NCBI lineage: Eukaryota > Metazoa > Chordata > Actinopteri > Salmoniformes > Salmonidae > Oncorhynchus > Oncorhynchus masou. Next base: position 57,532,855 of record NC_088217.1, read on the forward strand.
TTCAATGCACAACTTGCTGAAAACTGTTCAATGTTCATTTCAAAATAGACAGCACAGCAAAAAAATGGATATCCAGATGCATCAAAACATGATTTAGAGCTTGTTTATGAAAAAGGGAATAATTTCAATGTTTCATTTCAAAAATCTCGAATAAATGACAGCACAGAATAGACAGCACAGCAAAAATTTGGACATCCAAAACATGAGTGCATCAAAACATGATTGTGAGCTTGTTTATGGAAAAACATGTGCTTATTTCTGCATTTCAATGTTGCAACTTGCTGAAAACTGTCCAATGTTCATTTCATCTCGAATAGACAGCACAGCAAAATTGACGATTTCCTTGTTTAGAAAAGTGCTGTCATCAAAACATGATTCCAGAGTGCATCAAAACATGATTTAGAGCTTGTTTATGGAAAAGTGCTTTTTAGGGATTTCAGTGAGATACACCTGCTGGAGCACACAATGTACTCAAGAGCTTGTTTATGGAAAAGTGCTTATTTCTGCATTTCAATGTTGCAACTGTGCTGAAAACTGTCCACAATGTTCATTTCAAATAAATGGACATCCAGAGTGCATCAAAACATGATTTAGAGCTTGTGCCAAAGTGCTTGACCAATGTGAACTTGAAAAGTGCAGCTTTCACTCTAATAGACAGCACAGCAAAAATTGGACATCCAGAGTGATCAAAACATGATTTAGAGCCAGTGGAAAAGTTTATTTCTTTCAACTTGCGAATAGACAGCACAGCACAGCAAAAAATTGGACATCCAGAGCATCAAAACATGATTTAGAGCTTGTTTATGGAAAAGTGCTTATTTCTGCATTTCAATGTTGCAACTTGCTGAAAACTGTGCACAATGTTCATTTCATCTCGAATAGACAGCACAGCAAAAAAATTGGATATCCAGAGTGCATCAAAACATGATTTAGAGCTTGTTTATGGAAAAGTGCTTATTTCTGCATTTCAATGTTGCAACTTGCTGAAAACTGTCCACAATGTTCATTTCAACTCGAATAGACAGCACAGCAAAAATCCAGAGTGCATCAAAACAGATTTAGCATCAAAACAAAACATGATTAGCTTGTTTATGGAAAAGTGCTTATTTCTGCATTTCAATGTTGCAACTTGCTGAAAACTGTTGTTCATTTCATCTCGAATAGACAGCACAGCAAAAATTGGACATCCAGAGTGCATCAAAACATGATTTAGAGCTTGTTTATGGAAAAGTGCTTATTTCTGCATTTCAATGTTGCAACTTGCTGAAAACTGTGCACAATGTTCATTTCATCTCGAATAGACAGCACAGCAAAAATTGGACATCCAGAGTGCATCAAAACATGATTTAGAGCTTGTTTATGGAAAAGTGCTTATTTCTGCATTTCAATGTTGCAACTTGCTGAAAACTGTCACTGTGTTCATTTCATCTCGAATAGACAGCACAGCAAAAAAATTGGACATCCAGAGTGCATCAAAACATGATTTAGAGCTTGTTTATGGAAAAGTGCTTATTTCTGCATTTCAATGTTGCAACTTGCTGAAAACTGTAAACGGTGTTCATTTCAACTCAAAGAATAGACAGCACAGTAAAAAATGGACATCCAGAGTGCATCAAAACATGATTTAGAGCTTGTTTATGGAAAAGTGCTTATTTCTGCATTTCAATGTTGCAACTTGCTGAAAACTGTGCACAATGTTCATTTCATCTCAAATAGACAGCACAACAAAAATTGGACATACAGAGTGCATCAAAACTTGATTTAGAGCTTGTTTATGGAAAAGTGCTTATTTCTGCATTTCAATGTTGCAACTTGCTGAAAACTGTCCACAATGTTCATTTCAACTCGAATAGACAGCACAGCAAAAATTGGACATCCAGAGTGCATCAAAACATGATTTAGAGCTTGTTTATGGAAAAGTGCTTATTTCAATGCATTTCAAATGAATAGCAACAAAAATTGGACATGAAAACTGCATCAAAACATGATTTAGATTGTTTATGGAAAAGTGCTTATTTCTGCATTTCAATGTTGCAACTTGCTGAAAACTGTCCACAATGTTCATTTCAAAACATGAATAGACAGCACAGCAAAAAAAAGTGCTTGGACATCAGAGTGCATCAAAACATGATTTAGAGCTTGTTTATGGAAAAGTGCTTGCAAATGTTGCTTGCTGAAAACTGTGCACAATGTTCATTTCATCTCGAATAGACAGCACAGCAAAAAAAATGGACATCCAGAGTGCATCAAAACATGATTTAGAGCTTGTTTATGGAAAAGTGCTTATTTCTGCATTTCAATGTTGCAACTTGCTGAAAACTGTGCACAATGTTCATTTCATCTCGAATAGACAGCACAGCAAAAATTGGACATCCAGAGTGCATCAAAACATGATTAAGAGCTTGTTTATGGAAAAGTGCTTATTTCTGCATTTCAATGTTGCAACTTGCTGAAAACTGTCCACTGTGTTCATTTCAACTCGAATAGACAGCACAGCAAAAAATTGGACATCCAGAGTGCATCAAAACATAATTAAGAGCTTGTTTATGGAAAAGTGCTTATTTCTGCATTTCAATGTTGCAACTTGCTGAAAACTGTCCACGGTGTTCATTTCAACTCGAATAGACAGCACAGCAGCAAAATTGGACATCCAGAGTGCATCAAAACATGATTTAGAGCTTGTTTATGGAAAAGTGCTTATTTCTGCATTTCAATGTTGCAACTTGCTGAAAACTGTGCACAATGTTCATTTCATCTCGAATAGACAGCACAGCAAAAATTGGATATCCAGACTGCATCAAAACATGATTTAGAGCTTGTTTATGGAAAAGTGCTTATTTCTGCATTTCAATGTTGCAACTTGCTGAAAACTGTCCACTGTGTTCATTTCAACTCGAATAGACAGCACAGCAAAAAAATGGACATCCAGAGTGCATCAAAACATGATTAAGAGCTTGTTTATGGAAAAGTGCTTATTTCTGCATTTCAATGTTGCAACTTGCTGAAAACTGTCCACTGTGTTCATTTCAACTCGAATAGACAGCACAGCAGAAATTGGATATCCAGAGTGCATCAAAACATAATTTAGAGCTTGTTTATGGAAAAGTGCTTAAAACTGTTCTTTCATCTCAATAGACAGCACAACAAAAATTGGACATCCAGAGTGCATCAAAACATGATTTAGAGCTTGTTTATGGAAAAGTGCTTATTTCTGCATTTCAATGTTGCAACTTGCTGAAAACTGTTTATTGTTCATTTCATTCGAATAGACAGCACAGCAGAAATTGGATTCCAGACTGCATCAAAACATGTTTGTTTATGGAAAAGTTTCATTTCAATGTTGCAAAAACTAGTTCATTTCAGCAGACAGCAAAAAAATTGGACATCAGAGTGCATCAAAACATGATTTAGAGCTTGTTTATGGAAAAGTTGGACATGTGCACAGTTCAGTGACATCAAAAACATGATTTAGAGCTTGTTTATGGAAAAGTGCTTATTTCTGCATGATTAATAGACAGCACAGCAAAAATTGAGAGTGCATCAAAACATGATTTAGAGCTGTTTATGGAAAAGTGCTTATTTCTGCATTTCAATGTTGCAACTTGCTGAAAACTGTCCACAATGTTCATTTCATCTCGAATAGACAGCACAGCAAAAAAATTGGACATCCAGAGTGCATCAAAACATGATTTAGAGCTTGTTTATGGAAAAGTGCTTATTTCTGCATTTCAATGTTGCAACTTGCTGAAAACTGTAATAGACAGCACAAAGGTTAGCTGCTCAGATAGCTGATTTTTTCATCTCGAAGCAGCACAGCAAAAATTGAGTGCATCAAAACATGATTTAGAAAAAGTGCTTATTTCTGCATTTCAATGTTGCAACTTGCTGAAAACTGTGCACAATGTTCATTTCATCTCGAATAGACAGCACAGCAGTTGGATCCAGAGTGCATCAAAACATGATTTAGAGCTTGTTTATGGAAAAGTGCTTATTTCTGCATTTCAATGTTGCAACTTGCTGAAAACTGTGCCACTGTTCATTTCATCTCGAATAGACAGCACAGCAACTCCAGAGATGGAGCATCCAGAGTGCATCAAAACATGATTTGCATCAAAACATGATTTAGAGCTGTTTATGGAAAAGTGCTTATTTCTGCATTTCAATGTTGCAACTTGCTGAAAACTGTGCACAATGTTCATTTCATCTCGAATAGACAGCACAGCAAAAAAATGGACATCCAGAGTGCATCAAACATGATTTAGAGCTTGTTTATGGAAAAGTGCTTATTTCTGCATTTCAATGTTGCAACTTGCTGAAAACTGTCAGTGTTCATTTCATCTCGAATAGTGTTCAAGCAATTGGACATCCAGACTGCATCAAAACATGATTTAGAGCTTGTTTATGGAAAAGTGCATTTCTGCATTTCAATGTTGCAACTTGCTGAAAACTGTCCACTGTTCATTTCATCTCGCAGCACAGCAAAAAAATGGACATGATCAAAACATGGAGATGCTTTCATATCTCATCAAAGACAGATTTAAGAGAGTGCATCTTGTTTATGGAAAAGTGCTTATTTGCATTTCAATGTTGCAACTTGCTGAAAACTGTGCACAATGTTCATTTCATCTCGAATAGACAGCACAGCAAAAAAATGGACATCCAGAGTGCATCAAAACATGATTTAGAGCTTGTTTATGGAAAATTTCTGCATTTCAATGTTGCAACTTGCTGAAAACTGTTCATTTCATTTCTCTCGAATAGACAGCACAGCAAAAAAATGGACATCCAGAGTGCATCAAAACATGATTAAGAGCTTGTTTATGGAAAAGTGCTTATTCCTGCATTTCAATGTTGCAACTTGCTGAAAACTGTGCACAATGTTCATTTCATCTCGAATAGACAGCACAGCAAAAATTGGACATCCAGAGTGCATCAAAACATGATTTAGAGCTTGTTTATGGAAAAGTGCTTATTTCTGCATTTCAATGTTGCAACTTGCTGAAAACTGTCCACTGTGTTCATTTCAACTCGAATAGACAGCACAGCAAAAAAATGGACATCCAGAGTGCATCAAAACATGATTAAGAGCTTGTTTATGGAAAAGTGCTTATTTCTGCATTTCAATGTTGCAACTTGCTGAAAACTGTCCAATGTTCATTTCAACTCGAATAGACAGCACAGCAGAAATTGGACATCCAGAGTGCATCAAAACATGATTTAGAGCTTGTTTATGGAAAAGTGCTTATTTCTGCATTTCAATGTTGCAACTTGCTGAAAACTGTGCACAATGTTCATTTCATCTCGAATAGACAGCACAGCAAAAAAATGGACATCCAGAGTGCATCAAAACATGATTTAGAGCTTGTTTATGGAAAAGTGCTTATTTCTGCATTTCAATGTTGCAACTTGCTGAAAACTGTGCACAATGTTCATTTCATCTCGAATAGACAGCACAGCAGAAATTGGATATCCAGACTGCATCAAAACATGATTTAGAGCTTGTTTATGGAAAAGTGCTTATTCCTGCATTTCAATGTTGCAACTTGCTGAAAACTGTGCACAATGTTCATTTCATCTCGAATAGACAGCACAGCAAAAATTGGACATCCAGAGTGCATCAAAACATGATTTAGAGCTTGTTTATGGAAAAGTGCTTATTTCTGCATTTCAATGTTGCAACTTGCTGAAAACTGTCCACTCTGTGTTCATTTCATCTCGAATAGACAGCACAGCAAAAAAATGGACATCCAGAGTGCATCAAACATGATTTAGAGCTTGTTTATGGAAAAGTGCTTATTTCTGCATTTCAATGTTGCAACTTGCTGAAAACTGTGCACAATGTTCATTTCATCTCGAATAGACAGCACAGCAAAAAAATGGACATCCAGAGTGCATCAAAACATGATTTAGAGCTTGTTTATGGAAAAGTGCTTATTTCTGCATTTCAATGTTGCAACTTGCTGAAAACTGTCCACTGTGTTCATTTCAACTCGAATAGACAGCACAGCAGAAATTGGACATCCAGAGTGCATCAAAACATGATTTAGAGCTTGTTTATGGAAAAGTGCTTATTTCTGCATTTCAATGTTGCAACTTGCTGAAAACTGTGCACAATGTTCATTTCATCTCGAATAGACAGCACAGCAAAAATTGGACATCCAGAGTGCATCAAAACATGATTAAGAGCTTGTTTATGGAAAAGTGCTTATTTCTGCATTTCAATGTTGCAACTTGCTGAAAACTGTCCACGATGTTCATTTCAACTCGAATAGACAGCACAGCAAAAAAATTGGACATCCAGAGTGCATCAAAACATGATTTAGAGCTTGTTTATGGAAAAGTGCTTATTTCTGCATTTCAATGTTGCAACTTGCTGAAAACTGTCCACAATGTGTTCATTTCATCTCGAATAGACAGCACAGCAAAAATTGGACATCCAGAGTGCATCAAAACATGATTTAGAGCTTGTTTATGGAAAAGTGCTTATTTCTGCATTTCAATGTTGCAACTTGCTGAAAACTGTGCACAATGTTCATTTCATCTCGAATAGACAGCACAGCAAAAATTGGACATCCAGAGTGCATCAAAACATGATTTAGATTAAGAGCTTGTTTATGGAAAAGTGCTTATTTCTGCATTTCAATGTTGCAACTTGCTGAAAACTGTCCACAATGTTCATTTCAACTCGAATAGACAGCACAGCAAAAATTGGACATCCAGAGTGCATCAAAACATGATTTAGAGCTTGTTTATGGAAAAGTGCTTATTTCTGCATTTCAATGTTGCAACTTGCTGAAAACTGTCCACAATGTTCATTTCAACTCGAATAGACAGCACAGCAAAAATTGGACATCCAGAGTGCATCAAAACATGATTTAGAGCTTGTTTATGGAAAAGTGCTTATTTCTGCATTTCAATGTTGCAACTTGCTGAAAACTGTGCACAATGTTCATTTCATCTCGAATAGACAGCACAGCAAAAAATTGGACATCCAGAGTGCATCAAAACATAATTAAGAGCTTGTTTATGGAAAAGTGCTTATTTCTGCATTTCAATGTTGCAACTTGCTGAAAACTGTCCACTGTGTTCATTTCAACTCGAATAGACAGCACAGCAAAAATTGGACATCCAGAGTGCATCAAAACATGATTTAGAGCTTGTTTATGAGAAAAGTGCTTATTTCTGCATTTCAATGTTGCAACTTGCTGAAAACTGTGCCAATGTTCATTTCATCTCGAATAGACAGCACAGCAAAAAAATGACAGACAATCAAAACATGATTACCATGGAGTGCATTTCTGCAAATGTTGCAACTGCTGAAAACTGTGCACAATGTTCATTTCATGAAAAAAACAGTGCTCCATGCATCAAAACATGCATTTAGAGCTTCAAAAGTGCTTATTTCTGCATTTCAATGTTGCAACTTGCTGCAATTTCAATCGAATAGACTTGCTGAAAACTGTGTTTATGGAAATGTTCATTTCATCTCAAATAGAAAACTGTGCACAGCATCTCGAATAGACAGCAGCAAAATTGGACATCCAGAGTGCATCAAAACATGATTTAGAGCTTGTTTATGGAAAAGTGCTTATTTCTGCATTTCAATGTTTGCTGAAAACTTGCTGAAAACTGTGCATCAAAACATGATTTAGAGCTTGTTTATGCTGTGTTTGCAAAACTTTTCATTTCATCTCGAATAGACAGCACAGCAGAAATTGGATATCCAGAAAAGCATCAAAACATGATTTAGAGCTTGTTTAGGATGCATCAAAAGTGCTTATTTCTGCATTTCAATGTTGCAACTTGCTGAAAACTGTGCACAATGTTCATTTCATCTCGAATAGACAGCACAGCAAAAATGGACATCCAGAGTGCATCAAAACATGATTTAGAGCTTGTTTATGGAAAAGTGCTTTATTTCTGCATTTCAATGTTGCTTGCTGAAAACTGTCCACAATGTTCATTTCATCTGTTTATGGAAAAGTGCTTATTTCTGCATTTCAATGTTGCAACTGAAAACTGTGCACTTGTGTTCATTTCATCTCGAATAGACAGCACAGCAAAAAAATTGGACATCCAGAGTGCATCAAAACATGATTTAGAGCTTGTTTATGGAAAAGTGCTTATTTCTGCATTTCAATGTTGCAACTTGCTCAATTTCAACTCGAATTGCAACTTGTTTATGGAAAAGTGCTTGCTGAAAAACTGTCCACTGTGTTCATTTCATCTCGAATAGACAGCACAGCAGAAATTGGATATCCAGACTGCATCAAAACATGATTTAGAGCTTGTTTATGGAAAAGTGCTTATTTCTGCATTTCAATGTTGCAACTTGCTGAAAACTGTCCACAATGTTCATTTCATCTCGAATAGACAGCACAGCAAAAATTGGACATCCAGAGTGCATCAAAACATGATTTAGAGCTTGTTTATGGAAAAGTGCTTATTTCTGCATTTCAATGTTGCAACTTGCTGAAAACTGTGCACAATGTTCATTTCATCTCGAATAGACAGCACAGCAAAAAAATTGGACATCCAGAGTGCATCAAAACATGATTAAGAGCTTGTTTATGGAAAAGTGCTTATTTCTGCATTTCAATGTTGCAACTTGCTGAAAACTGTCCACTGTGTTCATTTCAACTCGAATAGACAGCACAGCAGAAATTGGATATCCAGACTGCATCAAAACATGATTTAGAGCTTGTTTATGGAAAAGTGCTTATTTCTGCATTTCAATGTTGCAACTTGCTGAAAACTGTCCACTGTGTTCATTTCAACTCGAATAGACAGCACAGCAAAAAAATGGACATCCAGAGTGCATCAAAACATGATTTAGAGCTTGTTTATGGAAAAGTGCTTATTTCTGCATTTCAATGTTGCAACTTGCTGAAAACTGTGCACAATGTTCATTTCATCTCGAATAGACAGCACAGCAAAAAATTGGACATCCAGAGATCAAAACATGATTTAGAGCTTGTTTATGGAAAAGTGCTTATTTCTGCATTTCAATGTTGCAACTTGCTGAAAACTGTCCAATGTTTCATTTCATCTCGAATAGACAGCACAGACAGCACAGCATGGAAAAGTGCTGGAATCAAAACTGTCTGCATTTGCAAAACATGATTTAGAGCTTGTTTATGGAAAAGTGCACAATGTTCATTTCATTTCAGCATTTCAATGTTGCAACTTGCTGAAAACTGTGCACAATGTTCATTTCATCTCGAATAGACAGCACAGCAAAAATTGGACATCCAGAGTGCATCAAAACATGATTAAGAGCTTGTTTATGGAAAAGTGCTTATTTCTGCATTTCAATGTTGCAACTTGCTGAAAACTGTGCACAATGTTCATTTCATCTCGAATAGACAGCACAGCAAAAAAATGGACATCCAGAGTGCATCAAAACATGATTTAGAGCTTGTTTATGGAAAAGTGCTTATTTCTGCATTTCAATGTTGCAACTTGCTGAAAACTGTCACAATGTTCATTTCATCTCGAATAGACAGCACAGCAAAAAATGGACATCCAGAGTGCATCAAAACATGATTTAGAGCTTGTTTATGGAAAAGTGCTTATTTCTGCATTTCAATTTCATCTCAATGTTGCAACTTGCTGAGGGTAATGTTCATTTCATCTCGAATAGACAGCACAGCAAAAAAATGGACATCCAGAGTGCATCAAAACATGATTTAGAGCTTGTTTATGGAAAAGTGCTTATTTCTGCATTTCAATGTTGCAACTTGCTGAAAACTGTGCACATTTTCATTTTGTTCGAATAGACAGCACAGCAAAAAAATGGACATCCAGAGTGCATCAAAACATGATTTAGAGCTTGTTTATGGAAAAGTGCTTATTTCTGCATTTCAATGTTGCAACTTGCTGAAAACTGTGACAGCACAATGTTCATTTCATCTCGAATAGACAGCACAGCAAAAATTGGACATCCAGACAGCATCAAAACATGATTTAGAGCTTGTTTATGGAAAAGTGCTTATTTCTGCATTTCAATGTTGCAACTTGCTGAAAACTGTGCACAATGTTCATTTCATCTTGAATAGACAGCACAGCAAAAATTGGACATCCAGAGCGCATCAAAACATGATTAAGAGCTTGTTTATGGAAAAGTGCTTATTTCTGTATTTCAATGTTGCAACTTGCTGAAAACTGTCCACAATGTTCATTTCATCTCGAATAGACAGCACAGCAAAAATTGGACATCCAGAGTGCATCAAAACATGATTAAGAGCTTGTTTATGGAAAAGTGCTTATTCCTGCATTTCAATGTTGCAACTTGCTGAAAACTGTGCACAATGTTCATTTCATCTCGAATAGACAGCACAGCAAAAATTGGACATCCAGAGTGCATCAAAACATGATTAAGAGCTTGTTTATGGAAAAGTGCTTATTCCTGCATTTCAATGTTGCAACTTGCTGAAAACTGTCCACTCTGTGTTCATTTCATCTCGAATAGACAGCACAGCAAAAATTGGACATCCAGAGTGCATCAAAACATGATTTAGAGCTTGTTTATGGAAAAGTGCTTATTTCTGCATTTCAATGTTGCAACTTGCTGAAAACTGTCCACTGTGTTCATTTCAACTCGAATAGACAGCACAGCAAAAATTGGACATCCAGAGTGCATCAAAACATGATTTAGAGCTTGTTTATGGAAAAGTGCTTATTTCTGCATTTCAATGTTGCAACTTGCTGAAAACTGTGCACAATGTTCATTTCATCTCGAATAGACAGCACAGCAAAAAAATTGGACATCCAGAGTGCATCAAAACATGATTTAGAGCTTGTTTATGGAAAAGTGCTTATTTCTGCATTTCAATGTTGCAACTTGCTGAAAACTGTCCACAATGTTCATTTCAACTCGAATAGACAGCACAGCAAAAATTGGACATCCAGAGTGCATCAAAACATGATTTAGAGCTTGTTTATGGAAAAGTGCTTATTTCTGCATTTCAATGTTGCAACTTGCTGAAAACTGTGCACAATTATGGCAAAAATTGGACATCCAGAGTGCATCAAAACATGATTTAGAGCTTGTTTATGGAAAAGTGCTTATTCCTGCATTTCAATGTTGCAACTTGCTGAAAACTGTGCACAATGTTCATTTCATCTCGAATAGACAGCACAGCAAAAATTGGACATCCAGAGTGCATCAAAACATGATTTAGAGCTTGTTTATGGAAAAGTGCTTATTTCTGCATTTCAATGTTGCAACTTGCTGAAAACTGTGCACAATGTTCATTTCATCTCGAATAGACAGCACAGCAAAAAATTGGACATCCAGAGTGCATCAAAACATAATTAAGAGCTTGTTTATGGAAAAGTGCTTATTTCTGCATTTCAATGTTGCAACTTGCTGAAAACTGTCCACGGTGTTCATTTCAACTCGAATAGACAGCACAGCAAAAATTGGACATCCAGAGTGCATCAAAACATGATTAAGAGCTTGTTTATGGAAAAGTGCTTATTTCTGCATTTCAATGTTGCAACTTGCTGAAAACTGTCCACGGTGTTCATTTCAACTCGAATAGACAGCACAGCAAAAAATTGGACATCCAGAGTGCATCAAAACATAATTAAGAGCTTGTTTATGGAAAAGTGCTTATTTCTGCATTTCAATGTTGCAACTTGCTGAAAACTGTCCACTCTGTGTTCATTTCAACTCGAATAGACAGCACAGCAGAAATTGGATATCCAGACTGCATCAAAACATGATTTAGAGCTTGTTTATGGAAAAGTGCTTATTTCTGCATTTCAATGTTGCAACTTGCTGAAAACTGTGCACAGTGTTCATTTCATCTCAAATAGACAGCACAGCAAAAATGTCCATCCAGATTACATCAAACATGATTTAGATCTTGTTTATGGAAAAAATGTTATTTCTGTATTTCAATGTTGCAACTTGCCAAAATTGTACACAGTCTTCCTATCATTTAGATTAAACAGTACTGCAAAAATCGCACTTACAGAGTGCATCAAAACATGATTTAGAGCTTGTTTATGGAAAAGTGCTTATTTCCTGCATTTCAATGTTGCAACTATCATCTAGTTTCAACAGTTCTGTAAAAAAAAATACTTCCAGAGTGCATCAAACATGATTTAGACCTTGTTTATGGAAAAGTGGTTATTTCTGTATTTCAATGTTGCATCTTGCCAAAATTGTACACAGTGTTCCTATCATTTAGATTAAACAGTACTGCAAAAAGTGCACGTACAGAGTGCCTCAAACAGGATTTAGAACTTGTTTATTGGAAAGTGGTTATTTCAATGTTGCAACTAGCTGAAAATTGTCCACATTGTTCCAACCAATGAGATTAAACAGTTCTGCAAATATTGCACTTACAGAGTGCGTCAAACATGATTTAGACCTTGTTTATGGAAAAGTGGTTATTTCTGTATTTCAATGTTGCAACTTGCTGAAAATTGTACACAGTGTTCCTATCATCTAGACCAAGCAGTCCTGCAAAAATTGCACTTACAGAGCGCATCTAAATGATTTAGACCTTTTTTATGGAAAAGTGGTTATTTCTGTATTTCAATGTTGCAACTTGCTGAAAATTGTCCACAGTGTTGCTACCATCGAGATGAAACAGTATTGCAAAAAATTGCACTTACAGAGTGCATCAAACATTATTTAGACCTTGTTTATGGAAAAGTGGTTATATCTGTATTTCAATGTTGCAACTTGCCAAAATTGTACACAGTGTTCCTATCATTTAGATTAAACAGTACTGCAAAAATTGCACTTACAGAGTGCCTCAAACATGATTTAGAACTTGTTTATTGGAAAAGTGGTTATTTCAATGTTGCAACTTGCTGAAAATTGTACACAGTGTTCCTATCATGTAGACCAAACAGTCCTGCAAAAATTGCAGTTACAGAGCGCATCAACATAACTTCAGGGAAAATTTTGACATATGCTATATGGTTAGTGAGAAAGTCCATATTGCAAATGTACGGTCCCTTACTAGACGTCCGAAAACGTTTGTAAAATTTGAGGACGGCATCGGGCCGAGCAGCAGGGCCGGACCTACCGGGAAGTCATCAAATGAACTTTTGTCGGACATTCGTTTTCCGTTTTATAAAATAATCAAATTTTGGTCATTTTTCCGCTGTACCGGAAAATCCCACAAGAGGGCATAAGCAATCATATTGCAATTGGACAAAACATCACGAATCACGACGGGGCCTTATCTCGAAAACGGAAAATATTTTGTAGCCGAAACTTGGTGAGCGTAGGTTTGGCATAATGGGCAGTTGGCCCCGAACAAGATGGCGCCTAGGCCTCAACGGATTTTGAGTTATGGCCAATTCTCTGGGATTAAAGGTCCAAAATGAAAATAGAGAAATTATTTTTCCACTTCACGTCAAAGTCAAGGAGCCTCCGGTGTCAATACAAATAAAAACAGCCATTTATCTATCGTCATTTAAGAGAAATCGTACAATGACAGATTGGTGATGTTCAAAGATAGGTGTTTTTTTTCAACAGTTACAGATCCAGTTGCAGGGTGTTCATACAAATCTTTTTAAAGTGTGCTGCGGAGCTCTGCGAGATTTCTGTGATTTTCTATGATTTTCTGAAATAACACAAACTCACTAAACCCTCCGTAAATAACTCAGTTCTTAACGTAAAGACTTACAACTCAGGATTCTGTAAAGGCATACCCCAATCAGGATATGAGTTTATTTATAGCTTCCTGTGCCAACCGGAAGTGCCTTAAATGGTGTCACAGTGGCAGTTTCCAAGGGTTAAAAATGTCAGATCTTTTCAAAACTTCATGTGTCATTAGGCAACCCCCATAAACTGTAAGTCAGTCATTTCTCCCAACAGATGTCAAAGAAAAGCTCTCTTTCACACACACACACAGACAAGCAAGGATGGAGTGACAAAGTGTGGTGTTTAAAGACACAGAGAGCCTGGCAATGGCATAAACATAATCTCAAGGCCGTGCCGAGTTCAACGAGATGCCCCGCTTGACCGTAGCTCGCTCGGTCTATGCGCAGCGACCATGAGAAAAATAGGCCCACAATAAGGCCCACAATGTCATTTGATTTTGAGTGACAGCGGCGGAACCGTTAGTGAGAAACACAATTCAACCACAGGACTGTTCCTAATGTCCTCCCGATCTGTGCAAGCCTAACCTTGACTGTGTGGCATTAACCCTTAACAGTAAAACAAGGTTTTTACATCTCAACAGTGTACAATGACATCTCTCCCCATAGGAATACATTGCCTGCTCCTCTAAATTCAACCTGGGGTCTTTATGGGTTATGAATGCCTTATGAACCTGTCTTCTAATGACAGTCCATCAGACCACTATGAGGTCTACCTGTGTCGATTTTAAGCTTCCTGGACCAACCGGAAGTGGTTAAAATCACCCATAAAGTGGATATCCATCACCTCCTGCAGTTTGAAATGACATATTATTCAAACCTGTGTAAATCAGTCAATTCTCAACTTAAAGACTTAAAACTCAGGATTCTGTAAAGGCATACCCCAATGAGGATATGTGTTGACTTATAGCTTCCTGTGCCAACCGGAAGTGCCATAATTGGTGTCTCGGGGGCTGTTTCGAAAGGGTTAAAAAAGTCAGATCTGTCCAAAACTTCATATATGTGATTAGGCAACCCTCATGAACTATAAATCAGTAATTTTCCCCCAAAAAATTAAAATTGAAAACTAAATCACACACACACAGCTTGGAAGGAGGGACCCATTGGGGTGCGTAGAGACATACACTGCCTCCATTAGTTAACCTTGTTGGAACTTTTAAAGAACCGTCAGACCTAGACCTCCAAAACTTTAGAATCCTGTTCTACACCTCAGGTCGATAGTGCGTGGTGAGTTACGTCACTCTAGAAGGTTCTCGGACCGAGAAACAGACTTTACATTTGCAATGACTTCAATTCATTTTTGCATCACGAAAATGTCGACATTTAGAAATGTCCCAGAGTCACAAGACTAGGTGCATTGTGACCGTCTCGGCCCATAGAGACAGAACCCAACGTTTCTGTCCGATAGCTCATTCAAGGACCCCGTAGCAAGTCATGGAAAAAAGTGGATTTTCAGCATCAATTAGGGTTTTGCTCGGACGCCAAATGACCTATCGAGCCGAAACTTGCGATTCGGGGTCGCCTCAGCTAGGCCTACACATAGCATAAGAAATTGACCCGCAGTTAGAACGTAACTACGTGTTTTATGTTTTTTTTATGGTTTGAACCGAAGTTGTTGTGAATTTTGGGTATGTGATAGTTGGCTACTAAACGAGTTGGAAAAAGTGGGTTTGGTGTCAGTTTGTATCAGTTTGGTATCTAATTGACTGATGGACGGTGACTTGATGGTGACTCTTGTCCATTTGCAACATGTTTAAACAGTGAGGTACCATCACCAAAGTGACATTCTGAAATCAACCCTAACGAGCGATGGAGAGGTACCAGAAACACTGCCCAGCCATCCCGATTTCGCATTCCTGCACGATTTTTATAGCATGACAAATTTGTGATGGTAAATGCCCATTGAACCATATTGCAAATGCACAGTGACTTTGCAAAAGGGAGAAAACATAAACAAATGGACATAATGAAATCAACACAACTATCACTGCCAGGCCATCCTGTGTTCATCAGGCCAGTCAATTTTGCATTTCTGCATGATTTTTGAGCATGACAAATTCGTGATGGTAAATGCCCATTGAAACATATTGCAAATGCACGTGAAAAAAACATCACCAAATGGACATGATGAAATCAACACAACGAGTGATGGAAAGGAACAACTATCACTGCCCGGCCATTCTGTGTTCCCATAGCAGGCATTAATATCAGAATGACCGGTAAATGCATTTACAACCATATTTTTATTTTTGGGTTACCAGGTGCCTATTTTCAATCACCAGTTGCACAACAATGCACATGCATTTGCAATATGATTCTATAGTGAAAAAACATCACAAAATGGACATGATGAAATCAACACCACAAGTGATGGAAAGGAACAACTATCTCTGCCAGGCCATCCTGTGTTCATCAGGCCAGTCAATTTAGCATTTCTGCAGGATTTTTGAGCACGACAAATTCGTGATAGTAAATGCCCATTGAAACATATTGCAAATGCACGTGCATTTGCAATATGATTCTATAGTGAAAAAACATCACCAAATGGACATGATTAAATCAACACCACGAGTGATGGAAAGGAGCAACTATTACTGCCAGGCCATCCCGAGTTCATCAGGCCAGTCAATTTTGCATTTCTGCAGGATTTTTGAGCATGTAAAATTTCTTATGACATTTGGCCCCCACAAAACATATGTCTTATGCACAAGTAAAAAATAACAATAATTATGATAATAAAATATGACTAAAGTATGTTGATACAGTTCTTATACGTGTGTAATTGACACAAAAGTCGAAAGAATTTCGAAAAACGGTCCAGAAAGCACTTAAGGGTGTGTGAAGTTTTTTTATAAAATTTAGCTATTTTTGACTTTTGACTTTTGACTTCCTATGAAATCATATTGCAAATGGACAAAACATATGCCTTATGCGCAAGTAATAAAAAAAAAAAATTATGATAATAAAATTGGACAAAAGTATATTCATACAGTTCTTACATTTGTGTAATTGACAAAAAAAGCAAAAAAAAATCAAAAAATGGTCCAGAAAGCACTTTTTTAAGGGCTGATAAGTTTTTGACAAAAAATTCATTTTTTCAAAATTTTGCTTTTGGATGTTGACTTGTTTGCATTTCCAATATGAAAAACCAAGGTGGAGCGCACACGCCACCTGTTGGATTTTTTAAAGTGGCATTTGCAATACATTTTGCATGAATCAACGCCGAATTGGGTGGTATTGGACACCGTGTACATGGTTTGTCCTATGCCAATATTTCCCCATTCATTTTTGTCCATTTCAGGGGGGTATTCCCTTACTGATTTATTCGCCATGATGTCTTCAATGTAATCGTTGAAAAAACACTTTCCAAAATGCTGCTTCCAAAATACTACTTCCCATTGCTCGTTGTCTTCAAATCAGTTCAATTCGGTCAATACACCCCGGTGTGGTTGTAGTCAATCTTAATCCTGTATTGAAGCATTGCTTGTTGAACAGGTTGAACAGGCTAGTAATAGGGGTTGCAAAAATTTCAGCAGATAATTTTAGGAAGAGAGGGTCCAGATTGTCTAGCCCGGATGATTTGTAGGGGTACAGATTTTACAGCTCTTTCAGAACATCAGCTATCTGGATTTGGGTAAAGGAGAAATGGTGGGGGCTTTGTCGGGTTGCTGTGGAGGGTGCCGGGCAGTTGACCGGGTAGGGGTAGCCAAGTGGCAAGCATGGCCAGCCGTAGAGAAATGCTTATTGAAATTCTCAATTATAGTGGATTTATCGGTGGTGACAATGCTGCCTAGACTCAGAGCAAATGTCTTTCACAGTAGGAGAGGGAAAAGAAATACCCATCCAAACTCCATTGCGCGGGCAAAACTCATGTGACCACTTGACGCAATGTTATCGTTCTGGCTCATTTTTCAAAATAAAAGCCTGAAACTATGTCTGAAGACTGTTGACACCTTGAGGAAGCGATAGGAAAAGGAATCTGGTTCATATCTCTTTAAATGGAGCAAAGGGAGGCTATGGAACATGGAGTTTTCAAAATAGAAGCCACTTCCTGCTTTGATTTTCCTCAGGGTTTCGCCAGCAATATCAGTTCTGTTGTACTCACAGACAAAAGTGTTTTCTATCCAATACTAATAATAATATGCATATATTCGCAACTGAGATTGAGGGGCTGGCCGTTTACAATGGGCAGCTTTTCATCCAAGCTACTCAATACTGCCCCTGCAGCAATAAAAGGTTAAGGCAGTCAATTCGGGAAACATTTCAAGTACTTTGAATTTGAGGTTACTCTCTTCTTTACTGTCTTGATTCTAGGCCCAGAGCTAAAGACAACAACGCAAGGCATACACACAATTTCTGTGATCTTCACCAGATACAAGAATTTCAACTCCTATCGCCAAAGTGCTATGCATAACACATCACGCATCAAACTATTCCCTCAGTCATACGTAGTTCCCAATCAAGTATATTTATTCTACAGCTGAGGAGAGAGGAAAATCTCTCACCTTGCATCAACTCCAAGGTAAATATATTTTTAAAAAGTTATTTAACTTAATTGCTCCAGCAAAGCTGAAGCCCCTTTCAGAACATTTCAAACGGTTTGTATTGTCTTTCATAGTGAAACCACTTCGTCAACCATTTTGAAAAGAAGGTCGACGACATCCGATCCTCGTTTGCTAAGTCAAACGACACCGCTGGTTCTGCTCACACTGCCCTACCCTGTGCTCTGACCTCTTTCTCCCCTCTCTCTCCAGATGAAATCTCGCTTCTTGTGACGGCCGGCCGCCCAACAACCTGCCCGCTCGACCCTATCCCCTCCTCTCTTCTCCAGACCATTTCCGGGGACCTTCTCCCTTACCTCACCTCGCTCATCAACTCATCCCTGACCGCTGGCTACGTCCCTTCCGTCTTCAAGAGAGCGAGAGTTGCACCCCTTCTGAAAAAACCTACACTCGATCCCTCCGATGTCAACAACTACAGCCCAGTATCCCTTCTTTCTTTTCTCTCCAAAACTCTTGAACGTGCCGTCCTTGGCCAGCTCTCCCGCTATCTCTCTCAGAATGACCTTCTTGATCCAAATCAGTCAGGTTTCAAGACTAGTCATTCAACTGAGACTGCTCTTCTCTGCATCACGGAGGCGCTCCGCACTGCTAAAGCTAACTCTCTCTCCTCTGCTCTCATCCTTCTAGACCTATCGGCTGCCTTCGATACTGTGAACCATCAGATCCTCCTCTCCACCCTCTCCGAGTTGGGCATCTCCGGCGCGGCCCACGCTTGGATTGCGTCCTACCTGACAGGTCGCTCCTACCAGGTGGCGTGGCGAGAATCTGTCTCCTCGCCACGCGCTCTCACCACTGGTGTCCCCCAGGGCTCTGTTCTAGGGCCCTCTCCTATTCTCGCTATACACCAAGTCACTTGGCTCTGTCATAACCTCACATGGTCTCTCCTATCATTGCTATGCAGACGACACACAATTAATCTTCTCCTTTCCCCCTTCTGATGACCAGGTGGCGAATCGCATCTCTGCATGTCTGGCAGACATATCAGTGTGGATGACGGATCACCACCTCAAGCTGAACCTCGGCAAGACGGAGCTGCTCTTCCTCCCGGGGAAGGACTGCCCGTTCCATGATCTCGCCATCACGGTTGACAACTCCATTGTGTCCTCCTCCCAGAGCGCTAAGAACCTTGGCGTGATCCTGGACAACACCCTGTCGTTCTCAACCAACATCATGGCGGTGGCCCGTTCCTGTAGGTTCATGCTCTACAACATCCGCAGAGTACGACCCTGCCTCACACAGGAAGCGGCGCAGGTCCTAATCCAGGCACTTGTCATCTCCCGTCTGGATTACTGCAACTCGCTGTTGGCTGGGCTCCCTGCCTGTGCCATTAAACCCCTACAACTCATCCAGAACGCCGCAGCCCGTCTGGTGTTCAACCTTCCCAAGTTCTCTCACGTCACCCCGCTCCTCCGCTCTCTCCACTGGCTTCCAGTTGAAGCTCGCATCCGCTACAAGACCATGGTGCTTGCCTACGGAGCTGTGAGGGGAACGGCACCGCAGTACCTCCAGGCTCTGATCAGGCCCTACACCCAAGCAAGGGCACTGCGTTCATCCACCTCTGGCCTGCTCGCCTCCCTACCATTGAGGAAGTACAGTTCCCGCTCAGCCCAGTCAAAACTGTTCGCTGCTCTGGCCCCCAATGGTGGAACAAACTCCCTCACGACGCCAGGACAGCGGAGTCAATCACCACCTTCCGGAGACACCTGAAACCCCACCTCTTCAAGGAATACCTAGGATAGGATAAGTAATCCTTCTCACCACCCCCCCCCTTAATGATTTAGATGCACTATTGTAAAGTGGCTGTTCCACTGGATGTCAGAAGGTGAATTCACCAATTTGGATAAGAGCGTCTGCTAAATGACTTAAATGTAAAATGTAAATGTAATGAATAGAAAAATAGAGGCTGCTGAGGGGATGACTGTCACGCCTTGGTCATTGTATTTTGTGTTTTCGTTATATATTTGGTTAGGCCAGGGTGTGACATGGGTTTATATATTGTATTTTCGTATTGGGGTTTGTAGTATTTGGGATTGCGGCTGAGTAGGGGTGTTGTATAGGCTTGGCTGCCTGAGGCGGTTCTCAATCAGAGTCAGGTGATTCTCGTTGTCTCTGATTGGGAACCGTATTTAGGTAGCCTGGATTTTACTTTGTATTTCGTGGGTGATTGTTCCTGTCTCTGTGTTAGTGTTCACCAGACAGGCTGTATAGGTTTTTCACGTTCCGTTTGTTGTTTTTGTATTTATAAGTTATTTCATGTATCGTCATTTGTTTCATTAAAGACATGAGTAACCAACATGCTGCATTTCGGTACGACTTTCTTGCGACAAACGAAGAACGCCGTTACAATGACGGCGCACAATAATGGCTGGATGAAGTGATTGGAATGGCATTAAACACATGGAAATAATTTCAATGGAAAACGGGGGGTTTATATCTTGAGGCTATTCTGAAAGGACGCTGTTCAGAAGTGTTTGTGTCACTTTAGTTGCTGTTCCCATTTTGCTAACGTGAAGACAACTCCCAATGTCCATTCCGTTATAACCCACCCACTGACTCTGTTCTTTAGGTCGGTGGTTCAATGCTTGCGGCTTGTCCAAACTCAATAGCATTTACTACACTGTGAGCCACACCATCCGTAAGCTCAATGGCATCAAGTGGCATCACTTTCGGGGACCGAGCTACTCGCTTCATTCCACTGCCATGATGATCCAACCGTCCGACTTCTAAGACAGGGCAGAGTCATTCGGAGAGAAGGGCTGTGAATGGGTAATGGCGCATCAATTTCACAGAGCTCCTTGCCTCCTGGCCTCCAGGACACACTCGTAGAATGTTGACGGCAGAAAAATATGTGTAATAACAAACAATCAATCTGGCAATGGATGACTGGGTGTGATTTAGTTCAAGCGGAAATGTTGGGAGTCAGCAGAAGAGGCCAGCCTAATAGAGTCTTTATCACTTGGCAGCTTTATACAGTGCATCTCTGGACTCAACTCTTTTTATTATACTGTATACTATAAAGTGCCATATTCACAGTCCTCCATGTCTTGCTTGTAACAGTACGCCTTTACACAGCTCCCTTACACCCTCTGTTTTTATTCCAGAACATTCTGAAGCTGTCTTCGTCAAAACAACATCAAATAAATACAGTGCCTTCGGAAAGTATTCAGACCCCTTCACTTCTTCCACATTTTGTTACTTTACACACTTATTCTAAAATTGACTAAATAAAAACATTTCCTCAGCAATCTACACACAATAGCCCATAATGACAAAGCAAACACTGTTTTTATGTTTATTTTAGCAAATGTATTAAAAATAATAAACGTGAATACCTTATTTACATACACTACCGTTCAAAAAGTTTGGGGTCACTTAGAAATGTCCTTGTCTTTGAAGGAAGAGGACATTTTTTGTCCATTAAAATAACATCAAATTGATCAGAAAAGCAGTGTAGATATTTTTAAGGTTGTAAATTACCATTGCAGCTGGAAACGCAGATTTTTAATGGAATATCTACAGCTCAAGTCGAAAGTTTACATACACATTAGCCAAATACATTTAAACTCAGTTTTTCACAATTGCTGATATTTAAGCCTAGTAAAAATGCCCTTAGGTCAGTTAGGATTACCACTTTATTTTAAGAATGTGAAATGTCAGAATAATAGTAGACAATGATTTATTTCAGTTTTTATGTATTTCATCACATTCCCAGTGGGTCAGAAGCTTACATACACTAAATTAGTATTTGGTAGCAATTGCCTTTAACTTCTTGAAACTCCCCAACCCGGATCCGGGTTTGTGACTAAGCTTCAGGCTCATTAGCATAACGCAACGTTAACGATTTCTGAAAATCGCAAATAAAATTAAAATAATGCGTTTGCTCTCAAGCTTAGCCTTTTCTTAACAACACTGTCATCTCAGATTTTCAAAATATGCTTTTGAACCATAGAAATGGACTAATTTGTGTAAGAGTATGCAAAGCTAGCATAGCATTTTGTGTAGCATGTAGCACGCAACATTTTCACAAAAGCCAGATAACCAAATAAATAAAATCATTTACCTTTGAAGAGCTTCTGATGTTTTCAATGAGGAGACTCTCAGCCACATACCAGATGCGCAGTGTTTCCTGAAAGCTTCTGTGTGTAGGAGAAATCGTTCCGTTTTCTACATTGCGCCTGGCTACCGAAACGAACCGAAAATGCAGTCACCTACAACGTGAAACTTTTTCCGGATTAACTACATAATATCGACCGAAACATGGCAAACATTGTTTGGAATCAATCCTCAAGGTGTTTTTTCACATATCTCTTCATTGACATGCAGTTCGTGGAAGCTTGCTTTCCTCTCTGTGTCCCATGGAAAAATACTGGCAGGTGACTTTTGCGCACCAATTTCGGCGCAGGACACCGGGCGGACACGTGGTAAATGTGGTCTCTTATGGTCAATCTTCCAATGATCTGCCTACAAATACGTCACAATGCTGCAGACACCTTGGGGAAACGACAGAAAGGGCAGACTCATTCCTCTTGCGTTCACAGCCATATAAGGAGATCATGAAAGACAGAGCCTCAAAAATCCTTGTCATTTCCTGGATGCCATCTCATCTTGGTTTTGCCTGAAGCTCACGTTAAAGGGCACGCACAGAGAAGATCTTTGTATTTCTGGACACGTCAGAGTGTTTTCTTTCGAACAGTAGCAATTATATGCATAGTCGAGCATCTTTTTGTGACAAAATATCTTGTTTTAAACTGGAACGTTTTTCATCCAAAAATGAAATAGCGCCACCATAGATGTAAGAGGTTAAATTGCCAATCGTTTCGGGTAGCCTTCCACAAGCTTGCCACAGGAAGTTGGATGAATTTTGGCCCATTCCTCCTGACAGAGCTGGTGTAACGGGGTCAGGTTTGTAAGCCTCCTTGCTCGGAACACACACTTTTTCAGTTCTGCCAAAACATTTTCTATAGGATTGAGATCAGGGCTTTGCCACTACAATACCTTGACTTTGTTGTCCTTAAAGCCATTTTGCCACAACTTTGGAAGTATGCTTAGGGTCATTGTCCATTTGGAAGACCCATTTGCGACCAAGCTTCAACTTCCTCCTCATGAAGCCATCTATTTTGTGAATTGCAGCAAAGCACCCCCACAACATGATGCTGCCACCACCACAACATGATGCTGCCACCACCGTGCTTCGCGGTTGGGATGGTGTTCTTTGGCTTGCAAGCCTCCCCCTTTTTCCTCCAAACATAACGATGGTAATTTTGGCCAAACAGTTCTATCTTTGTTTCATCAGACAAGAGGACATTTCTCCAAAAGTACAATCTTTGTCACCATGTGCAGTTGCAAACTGTAGTCTGGCTTTTTTATGGCGATTTTGGAGCAGTTGCTTCTTCCTTGCTGAGCGGCCATTCAGGTTATGTCGATATAGGACTCATTTTACTGTGGATATAGTTACTTTTGTACCCGTTTCCTCCAGCATCATCATAAGGTCCTTTGCTGTTGTTCTGGGATTGATTTGCACTTTTTGCACAAATGTACGTTCATCTCTAGGAGACAGAATGAGTCTCCTTCCTGAACAGTATGACGGCTGCGTGGTCCCATAGTGTTTATACGTGTGTACTATTGTTTGAACAGATGAACGTGGTACCTTCAGGCGTTTAGAAATTGCTCCAAAGGATGAACCAGACTTGTGGAGGTCTACAATTTCTTTCGGAGGTCTTGGCTGATTTATTTAGATTTTGCCATGATGTCAAGCAAAGAGGCACGGAGTTTGAAGGTAGGCCTTGAAATACATCCACAGGTTCACCTCAAATTGACTCAAATTATGTCAATTAGCCTATCAGAAGCTTCTAAAGCCATGACATCTTTTTCTGGAATTTTCCAAGCTGTTTAAAGGCACAGTCAACGTAGTGTATGTAAACTTCTGACCCACTGGAATTGTGGTACAGTGAATTAATCTGTCTGTAAACAATTGTTGGAAAAATTACATTTGTCATGCATGAAGTAAATGTCCTATTCAACTTGCCAAAACTATAGTTTGTTAACAAGAAATTTGAGGAGTGGTTGAAAAATGAGATTTAATGACTCCAACCTAAGTGTATGTAAACGTCCGACTTCAACTGTACATAGGCCCATTATCAGCCACCATCACTCCTGTGTTCCAATGGCACGTTGCGTTAGCTAATCCAAGTTAATCATTTTAAAATCATTTGATCATTAGAAAACCCTTTTGCAATTATGTTAGCACAACTGAAAACACTTGTCCTGGTTAAAGATGCAATAAAACTGGCCTTCTTTAGATAAGCTGTGTATCTGGAGCATCAGTATTTGTGGGTTCTATTACAGGTTCAGAATAGCCAGAAACAAAGAACTGAAACTCTTTTCAGTCTATTCTTGTTCTGAGAATAGAAGGCTATTCCATGCGAGAAATTGCCAAGAAACTGAAGATCTCATACAACGCTGTGTACTACTCCCTTCACAGAACAGCGCAAACTGTCTCTCACCAGAATGGAAGGAGGAGTGGGAGGCCCCAGTGAACAACTGAGAAAGATGCCAAGTGCATTAGTGTCTCTAATTTGAGAAACAGACGCTCACAAGCCCTCAACTGCTGCAGCTTCATTTAAATAGTTCCCACAAAACCAGTCTCAACATCAACAGTGAAGAGGCAACTCCAAGATGCTGGCCTAATAATCTCTGGAGAGACCTGAAAATAGCTGTGCAGCAATGCTCCCCATCCAACCTAACAGAGCTTGAGAGGATCTGCAAAGAAGAATGGTAGAAACTCCACAAATACAGGTGTTCCAAGCTTGTAGCATCAAGAAGACTCAATGCTGCCAACGGTGCTTCAACAAACTACTAATTTGATTAGCTCAGTTTCAAAGGTGTTTATTAAAATAATAGTCCAAAAGAAAAGGATAGGTCTCCTCCAAGAGACCCTCACCAGGATACCATCTTCTGGGCTCCGGGTCTTGCTGTATCCTGTGGGGATCAAAAACTGAACTCCCTGTTAGTCCTGTTAACTCTGGTACCATCCCCAACTATACGGGAGTCCTTTCCTCCCCCAGTCTCTCCCCTGTGTGCTGCCCTTCTGGCAGCTTTATGGGACTTGTACAGCTGCTGAGCAATCAGCCCTTGATTATTCACCAATCCCCAATCAGCCCAATTAGTCCTGGCCGGAGAGCCCGTCGAGACCTGGCATGTCCAGCAGATGGAGCCATCGCCTCGTGATGTATACTCCGTCTTTCACCAGGCCTCGACGAGTCTCCCCCTAATGGCTGACCTGCTGTTCGCCAAAGGTGTTACGTAACAAAATGTCTAAAAAATCAAGGGGTCTGAATACTTTCCGAAGGCACTGTATATGGGAATGTGTCTCATATCTATGAGCTAAGAAGATTGTTTGACATAAACTACAGATAAAGACACAAAGACAAGTGAATAATAACAAGAAAATAACTTGAATGGAAATTCGGACATTTTTGGTCAGTATGTACGAGAATATTTTACGATTTACAAGATGTGATATGGACAATGTTCCTAATATTTTTGGCAAAATTGTATTTGTATACTGTAAAGATAAGCTGAGCTTTGACTTAATTTTTTTTCAGAACTGTATTGTATGTTCAATGTTTGTGTTCATTGCTGTGCTATTTTGTATGAATCTGTTAATATTTGTCGAAGCTAGTTTTTTGTATTACTTCTAGAGTATGTGAATACAAATTGTTTCTGACTTTTGAGATGATGCACTTCATGAGTACTTAGTATCAGATACAGTAAATGGCCTAAACTTTATTATACAACTAGGGGAAGGTAAATTGTCACATTGAATTACAGTTGAAACAAGTTACGTCCATGCTGTGTGTCTATGCTGTGCCAGTTATTCCATATTTTGGCACATTTTTATAGAATAACAGTCATTGTTCGACTGACACAGTGTGTCATTGTCTTTTCTATAGCATTGTGCAGAATTAATTAGTCTCATAACTCTTTAAAACCTGTTGGAGCAAGGCGTTCCCTTCATTTTTTTTAAAAGTTAGGGAAAAACCTAACATTTTAATCTGAGATGGCGCTCAGATGTAACAATATTTCTCCGCCATGTTGGAGTCAACAGAAATACAAAATTACAACATAAATATTCCCTTACCTTTGATGATCGACCAGCAGAATGTAGTGCAAGGAGTCCTAGTTCCACAATAAATCATTGTTTTGTTCCATAATGTCCAATACTAGTGTCCAAGTAGCTGCATTTGCTATCACTTTCAGCTCATGTGCCCAAAAACTGACTGCTGGTCCAAGATAACTTGCATGAAAACTTCCAAAAGATATATTCCAGGTCGAATAAACTGGTCAAACTAAGTACAGAATCAATCTTCAGAATGTTATTATCATATATGTCCAATAACGTTCCAACCGGATCATACGTTTTCATCTGGAGCCAAATGGAACAGAGGTAGCACCCACAGAGAAATGTGCCACAGCAAAATGGCATTCTGTTGCAACACCAACTATTTTCCCACCCATTAGGTCAAAGTTCACAGCAAATGCTCCATTACACTTTCTACTGTATGACGACATCTAGTGGAAGGCATAGGAAGTGTTTGCAGATCCATATCATATTGGAAAAGGAGGGGGCGATGACGTCAAAGTTGCCCCAACTTTCAGAATTTCAAAACTTGTTTGGAAGATTGCCTGCCCTATGAGTTCTGTTATACTCACAGACATAATTCAAACAGTTTTAGAAACGTCAGAGTGTTTTCTATCCAATAGTAATAATAATATGCATATATTAGCAATCTAGGACAGAGATTGATGCAGTTCACTATGGGCACGCAATTCATCCAAAGTTAAAATACTGCCCCTATCCCCCACAGAAAATAACTTGAATGGAAATGTTGGACATTTTTGGTCAGTATGTGCGAGAATATTTTACGATTTACAAGATGTGATATGGACAGATCATGCCTGCTTCAATGTTCCTAATATTTTTGGCAAAATTGTATTTGTATACTGTAAAGATAAGCTGAGCTTTGACTTAATTGTTTTTCATGACTGTATTGTATGTTCAGTGTTTGTGTTCATTGCTGTGCTATTTTGTGTTCATTAAATTGCTTTGTGACAGTGAGACCTTCACGATTTTACTGGAGGTCACTGGAGCAGAATGTACTGTTTTCTCTGATTGAAAAGTCTATTATTACACAGTAGGCACCTAAACTTACCACAAATGAGATAAACTAGAATCACTTGCCTCCAACCAAATAAATGTTACAATTTTAGTTGGGGGGGGGGGGTCCTGTTCAGTTGTAAATAAATAAAATAAACGTGTGAACACCGTTTTAGAAAAAGTAGTGAATTGTGCAATATATTTGGCCGCAGCTGTATGTTAAAAAAAAATATAACTTTCCACACGATATAAAAATGTATCACTTTTGCATTGTCAATTGTCATTGATTGCAAATTAAAAGTAAAAACAGAAAACATTTCAAATTAAATAAAAATAACAACTGTGAACTCATTAATGGGAGCTGTGCTTATGTATGGAACTTAATCATATTAGGCCTCTTAACCTATTGTGCGGATGCAGTATTCTCTTAAGTAGAATATTTGAAAACATAGGCATATGCAAAACAAGGAGAACTGAATATGCACTGAATGTACAAAACATGAGGAACAACTGCTCTTCCCATGACATAGACTGACCAGGTGAAAGCTATAATCCCTTAATAATGTCACTCGTTAAATCCAGATTGAAGTGCCTTTTGAACGGGATATGGTAGCAGGTGTCAGGCGTACAGGTTTGAGTGTCAAGAACTGCAACGCTGGTGGGTTTTTAATGCTCAACAATGTTCCATATGCATCAAGAATGGTCCACCACCCAAAGGACATCCAGTCAACTTGACACAAATGGAGGAAGCATTGGAGTCAACATGGGCCCTTTGGGATGCTTTCGACACCTTGTAGAATCCACGCATGCCCTGACTAATTGATGCTGCTCTGAGGGCAAAAGGGGGTGCAACTCAATATTAAGAATGTTCCTGTTTTGTACACTCAGCGTATGTATGATACTGATTATTGTGAACTGTTTCTTAGTACAGCAATATTCCAGTTGTTTTCTCATAAGTGCACATATATCTTAATTTGAACTGTAACAATTGAACCAATCAACAGTATGTCTGTCACGGTCGTCCTCCTTTTCATCTGAAGAGGAGAGGCGAGAAGGATCGGAGGACCAAAATGTGCCGTGATATGTGTTCATGTTGAATGTTTTAATTAAAGAAAGAACTGAACACAGAAACACTATACAAAAACCAGTAAACAAAATAACAATCGTGAAGCTAATGCGAGCTGCGCTGAAACAAGCCATCAACATAGACAATCACCCACAAACAAACAGTGCAACCCAGGCTACCTAAGTATGATTCTCAATCAGAGACAACTAATGACACCTGCCTCTGATTGAGAACCATACTAGGACGAAACATAGAAATCCCCAATCATAGAAAATCAAACATAGACTGCCCACCCAACTCACGCCCTGACCATACTAAATAAATACAAAGCAAAGGAAATAAAGGTCAGAACGTGACAATTTCATAGAAATTAGAAATTGCAAGCAGTTCAATTGCAATGATCATGAGCAATTAGAATCATAAAGGGTATCTCTGAGACAAGGAAAATGCATCTTATCAACGATTGCAATTCCATGTTGGCAGAGACTTAATTTCCCAAATTCCCTCATCTTCCAGTGCATAACTTGGACAATGCAAGGTCTCTGTATTATGTAGCTCTCCAATGTATCATTGGAAGGGATAACATCCATGTGGAGGTACTTATGCTATGTTTATTGTATCTATCCAGTGCCTTGTTTGTCTCAATGAATTCACTTTTTTTTCTATAATGTAACAAAGGACTATTGATAAAGAACAAGTCATTTCATTACCAATTAGATTGAATGGTCTGCCTCATTAAAATGTAATTTTTCATTTAGTCTTGTCTATCAATACTGACTTCACTCCAGTTAGTGGATTAACATAGTGATATGAATTTCTCCTTCCACCCACCCCTCTTTGCATGTACGCTTCAGTCCCTTGGCCTGCTTCATTTAACAGATTGGAAACTACAGGGGGTACTCTCACCAAATAAAATCTATCAACGTGAACAGGAGAGACTAATACTATGCAAAAAGTTTTAAGATTCTGGGCCAGCTTTACTAAATCCTTGCACCCGGTGCAAACAAACCAAAAAACATGAACATGTCTTAATTTACACTTGATTTATAAATGTTGTTCTTTCTGTAAACCTTTCTTTAACCTTTATCAATATTTAAGTCCCTTTAAAAAAAACGCAGAAAGCTTTATTTTTTCGATCCACTATCAGCGTTTTTAAAGCAACACTAGATATGTACTGCTGTAAAGATCATATCTACCCATGGAAAACTGTCTGTTCCCTATAGGACACACATACAATAAGCAATAATCAGTGCTCAAAATATAATCTTGAAAATGGGTTAAAACCAAAAAGAAATTACACAGCATAATCATTGCATTTGTGTCTCTATGTAGGACAATTTCAACTGTTTTAAAATGACTGTTATTTAGTCTGGATCCTTATGACATTATATAAATAATGTAAAGCACACAATTTCTCTTAAATGGTATTACATCTGAAAACATGAACCACTCTTCAGCTACAACCAAGTAAGGAGTTAATATTGTGGTGTGTTGTGCTACCCTCTGGTGGCAAAGTCAGCCACATTGAATACACTACAGCTTACCCTGCATGGCCTGCAGAATTTCAAACATTATCACTTGCAGTAGATGCATGGTGATGTTTTGATACTTTGTCTTGAGTGATATTTTGACTTGCATGTCCATTATCTCATATGCTCATGTGTCCAAGAGTGAATTAAATTCCCACACAGTAGAGATCTTATTTTCAAGCTAGAAGACGATGGCCAGAGCTTACCCATGATGTTACAAAACAATTTAAGTCAATAGGTCATTGTTTTAGTCAAAGTACGATATATTTGG
Organism: Oncorhynchus masou masou; assembly: GCF_036934945.1. Lineage (NCBI taxonomy): Eukaryota > Metazoa > Chordata > Actinopteri > Salmoniformes > Salmonidae > Oncorhynchus > Oncorhynchus masou. Next base: position 57,563,069 of record NC_088217.1, read on the forward strand.
GCTTGAAGTGACACATCTGCCTACTTTATTCAAATCCATGTGAATGCGATATCTTTTCATATGATACAAAATATTTTTTGTTTCAAGGCTGGGTTTATTTTAATGTTACCACCCATTGTTTATTAATCAGAAACATCTGCAAAGTTATTCTTTCCAAATGCCAAACACCCACATGGCCACCTGAGCAATGGTGAAAATTAAAATAGGGGGTGCAAACATGTTTTTGCACCTCCAATTTTGTTTTACCAGAAAATATTCATAATCCATTGGATAATTTTCACTTATATTTAAGCTACTCTGTATTAAAATATATCTGACCATTTTATAAATGTTATAATTGCATGATATGATAGCATTTTTCAAAGCTGCTCCCCCATCACCCCAAGATGAATGGTTTGACCACTAAAGTTGTACTCCTCTACTTCGGTGTAACATTAACTAGAAACCACAAGTGTCTATCTAGAAAATTAAACATGCTACCAGCCTACCTACCAAAGGTTGCACCATGCCTATTACAATGTAGAAAAATTTATATCAGCATATTTTTTACCAGGTAAGTTGACTGAGAACACATTCTCATTTACAGCAACAATCTGGGGAATAGTTACAGGGTTGAGGGATGAATGAGCCAAATGTAAGCTGGGGATGATTAGGTGACAGCTTGGGAATTTAGCCAGGACACCAGGGTTAATACCCTTACTCTAACGATCAGTGCCATGGGATCTTTAGTGACCACAGAGTGTCACGGCACCCGTTTAATGTCCCATCCAAAAGACGGCACCCTACACAGGGAAATGTCCCCAATCACTGCCCTGGGGCATTGGGATAAAAAATGTTAGACCTGAGGAAAGAGTGCCTCCTACTGGCCCCCCAACACCACTTCCAGCAGCATCTGGTCTCCCATCTAGGGACCGACCAGGGCCAAACCTGCTTTGCTCCAGAGCAAACCAGCAACGGGATATACTGCTGGTAAATCTTTCAATAGTTATCCGTATTACCAGCGCTTCATCTTATTATTTTGAACTATTTCTATGGTGGATTCGTGGCCGCAATGTATGTAAGATAGCAAAACTTTGGATATAGCAATAGATGGCGAAGTCAAAGATCCATCTATGGCAAAGTTTTCCATGGATCAACGATAATGATAAATCCAGTTCCAGAACCAGCCATAAAGCCAGCTGGCTAATCTTTTGAATATAGTCTAGTAAAAACAGCAACAACAGATAACATTTGCTTGCTAGATAAGGTTAGCATGCTAGCTAGCTACACTGACAGCTGTCAGTGGCCTGTTTGTTGATGTTTACCAACTCCATGTGGAAATTCACACACCCAATTGGTGAATATGTATAAGTAGCCTTCATCATTATTGTGAGGTGGAACCTAAATGTGCATTCCCTCTCTAGGACAGGAAATTGTGTCAAAATAGTGGCAGCAACTTCCTCTGGTGGGGTACTTTTAAAGAGTTTAAGACTGAGAGTTTGTGATATTAACAGGGCAGAAATGGAAGCTTTTACCCAGGCTACATTTGAAGTCTCAAGTGTAGCTTGTGAAAAAAATACTTTTTTGGTCTCATTTGCAGTGGCTCTCTTTTTCTGAACTCAATTATTTTAGAATCCCCCCACCCACCCGTTCCCTCTTCCTCTAGAGGCACTGGACAGAAATCTAGGTTAGAAACCTAAGTCTTGCTCGTTTTTTAACTTCACATCTTTGGTTTTGACTATGTGAACCCGAAGCACGCTATACATTAATTAAGTTGAGTAGTAACACTGTAATTACTATGTAACTAGCGTAACTACACAGGAATAAGAACAAACAATTCTGCAGTTACTCCATCAATTTTTAGACTCATAAATTGATGATATGTACCCCTTGATTCTTGAAAGAATATAACTTCTAAATGCCTCATGAGCTTAGTTCAACTGGCGTAGCCCATCAGAACCTAAAATATATGCTCGTATTACTCCAATGTTTGTAAACAATGTAAATTTAAACACACACTGTATAGCCTAAAAATATGGTTAAAACTATAATTTTTATATCATGGATGGTCAGCCCCATCCCTCAGCTTTATACTGTAACAGGGGCGGGGATAATGCTTTGTTATTGTTTCAACTGCTGATTGCCGCAATAATGTAAAGTGTTACCAAATACAGTAGGTTTAAATTATACCTAATATACATTTAATTTGACATTTTAATAATTGAACAGACATTCTTATCCGGAGAAACTTACAGGAGCAATTAGGTTTAAGTGCCTTGATTAAGGACACATCGACAGATTTTTCCCCTAGATGGCTCTGGGATTTAAACCACTGACCTTTCGGTTACTGGCAGAAACGCTCTTAACTGGTAGGCTGCCAATGTATTACTGTATCTCCTACCCCCACTGCACTACTGCCGTACACATGTACCGTCACCTCAGTGTGCCCATAAGACACTGCATTACTATAACATGGCCAGTCGTCAATACATACAGTGTATTTGGAAAGTATTGAGACCCCTTGTAACAACGTTCTTCGTTTGTTGAATGAGAGTCGGACCGAAATGCAGCGTGGTGGTTACTCATGTCTTTAATGAAGAAAAAACGGAACGATACATGAAATAACTAATAAATAAATAAAGATCTGGAAGAGTCTGGCTGACTGGCAGATCTGGAAGAGTCTGGTTGACTGGCGGATCTGGAAGAGTCTGGCTGACTGGCAGATCTGGCTGCTCCATGTAGACTGACAGCTCTGGCGGCTTCTTGCAGACTAACAGCTCTGGCTGCTCCATGCAGACTGGCAGCTCCATGCAGACTGACAGCTCCTTGCAGACTGACAGCTCCTTGCAGACTGACAGCTCCTTGTAGACTGGCAGCTCCTTGCAGACTGACAGCTCCATGCAGACTGGCAGCTCCGGCTGCTCCATGCAGACTGGCAGCTCTGGCTGCTTCATGCAGACTGACAGCTCTGGCTGCTCCATGCAGGCTGGCAGCTCTGGCTGCTCCATGCAGGCTGGCAGCTCTGGCTGCTCCATGCAGGCTGGTAGCTCTGGCTGCTCCATGCAAGCTGGCAGCTCTGGCTGCGCTGAACAGGCAGGAGACTCCAGCAGCGCAGGAGAGGAGGAAGGCTCTGGCTGCGCTGAACAGGCGAGGCGCACAGTAGGTCTGATGCGTGGTGCTGGCACTGGTGGTACTGGGCCGAGGACACGCACAGGAAGCCTGGTGCGGGGAGCTGCCACCGGAGGGCTGGGGTGTGGAGGTGGTACTGGGTAGACCGGACCGTGCAGGCGCACTGGAGCTCTTGAGCACCGAGCCTGCCCAACCTTACCTGGCTCGATGCCTACTCTAGCCCGGCCGATACGAGGAGCTGGAATATACCGCACCGGGCTATGCACCCGCACTGGGGACACCGTGTGCACCACTGCATAACACGGTGCCTGCCCGGTCTCTCTAGCCCCCCGGTAAGCACAGGGAGTTTGCACAGGTCTCCTACCTGGCGTAGCCCTACTCCCTGTGAGCCCCCCCCCAATACATTTTTGGGGCTGACTCTCGGGCTTCCTAGCCAACCGTGTTCCCTCATGTCGCTGGCTCCTCTCTCCGGCTGCCTCTGCTCTCCTCGCTGCCTCCACCTGTTCCCATGGAAGGCGATCCCTTCCCGCTAGGATCTCCTCCCATGTGTAGCAACCCTTGCCATCCAATATATCGTCCCATGTCCAATCCTCATTGCGCCGCTGTTGCTGCCTTTGCTGTTTCTCCTGTGGCTCCTGCCTGTTGACACGCTGCTTGGTCCGTTTGTGGTGGGTGATTCTGTAACGGTTTTCATGCGGTGAAAGAGAGTCGGACCAAAATGCAGTGTGTAGATTGCGATCCATGTTCAATGAACAAACGTAAATACGAATCAATACAAATACTACAAAACAAAGAACGTAATGAACGTAACGAAAACCGAAACAGCCTATACTAGTGTAAACTAACACAGAGACAGGAACAAGGACACTAAGGACAATCACCCACTAAACACACAAAGAATATGGCTGCCTAAATATGGTTCCCAATCAGAGACAACGATAATCACCTGACTCTGATTGAGAACCGCCTCAGGCAGCCATAGACTAACGCTAGAAATCCCACAAAACCCCAAGACAAAAACACACCACAATAACCCATGTCACACCCTGGCCTGACCGAATAAATTAAGAATAAACATAATATATTTCGACCAGGGCGTGACACATTGGTGACTATTTACAAATCCAAAGAGTTTTCTATGATATTTCAACTCTATCTGTCACGCCCTGACCTTAGTTATCTTTGTTTTCTTTATTATTGTGGTTAGGTCAGGGTGTGATGAGGGTGGTATATGTGGGTTTTTTTTTGTATATCGATGGGGTTTTGGTATGTCTAGGTAAATGTAGGTCTATGGTGGCCTGAAATGGTTCCCAATCAGAGGAAGCTGTTTATCATTGTCTCTGATTGGGGATCCTATTTAGGTTGCCATTTTCCATGTTGGTTTTGTGGGTTATTGTCTGTGTAGTTGCATGGCAGCACTCGTGTTATAGCGTCACGTTAGTTTTGTTATTTTGTTTAGTGTTCTTCGTTTAAATAAAGAATGTATTCATATCACGCTGCTCCTTGGTCTCCTCGTTATGACGAACGTGACACCATCACATGCATTATTTTGTTGAAATGTTGGTAAATGTTTTTGCCCAGTGGAGGGCAGCTTAGCAACAGGCAATGCAGGCTTTCCAACTTTCCTGCAGGTGTACGGTCATAACCTCTGGTGTTGAAAGACTGCCCAACAACATGCTTTTGACAGGGAAAGAAAGAGTTATGTTGGGCTCAAAGCCTTTTTTCCAAAATACTCAGAAGGAGGGGGTGAGGGTTGGGTGTTAAAAGAGTGCAGCTGTCCAGGCCTGTCACTGTCACCATCCCTGAATCTCCCTAGACCGGCGTCACAGGATTGGCAGACCCAAAGTAGCCGCCGTCCTCTGTGTCCCCATGAAGACACTGCAGACAAACAACAGCCTTCACACTTAATCATCTTCAGCTCTATGCGTAAGTCTGCTCTCTGCAAAATGGTCTGTATAAATTAAATAGAATGAATACAAATATAGAAGAAGCAATATATATCCACTGGTATTTAGCACACAATTATGTAATAGTGAGTACGGTACAATTAGTACTTTCTGGTACTTACAAGAATTTGATACAATTGCTTACTATCTGGTATCAAATGCTGCATAGTTGTGCTTGTTTTAATGTATCCCAAAGAAGCAAAAGGTAAATAATAATTTATTACAGAATAATTACCATTTTACCACGTGAACTCTTAGTAATAGCTAGTAATTTCTGTATTGTCAAATTCTGCAAATATATTCTTTGATCATCTCCAAGACATGCTTCATGGATTTAAATATTCTATTAAATATCATTACCAAAAATTATGTAAGCTACCTGGATGTAAGCATGCCTTAAAATAGTGACATGACCATAAAACATAATTGTGTCCCACATTAATAAGACATTAACTTTCTCAGACTGACAGCTTGATTTATATTAGCTTAATAATGAATGAACACGACTCCCATCATTATACCACACTGACTCTCTCCATGTAGCAGAAAGGAAAATATGTACTCTAACATACCGCAGATTGTGGGCATGGCAACAAAAAAAATACAATAAGAGCATGTACATTACAAACAAACAAAGCATTTTGTCTTACGTAATGGTCTGATGAATTTCTGGACATTTCTATGTTGAGAGTTATTTCTGAACCAGTTTTAAATCTTTGTGTGTCTACTCAGAGGCTATAGGTGAAAGAAATGCAAGCTATTTTGAGCATGGATGTGCTAGTGGCCCAATTGTCCCTGTATTTAGTCATCCTGGGACGGTGGATGGCCCATTTCCAACACTTTGCCTGTTTCCCTTGTGGCTTAGAGCAGGATTATACCACCACGGTTCCTAAGGAGGAATGAATAGCCTGGAAACTGAACAGGGATACTGTGCCCCTCCTCGAGTCTCTAGTTGTGTTTGTGCTTCCAATAACTTGCTTACTGTAGGCATTAATTCATTCATCCATTCTTGTTCGGTAGTGGTGATGTATGGCATAAACGGGCTTGAAATAAATGCATTCACATTGAAAGACTCTTATTTACAAGGAAACTGCATCCTGATTGATGAAGCATTAATGCATTACACCCAGTTCAAACTTGTGTTTGTTGCTTTCTGTGTACATATAGCAATTACCAGGCACTCTTCTATATCAGCTTCCCACGGCACATTTAAATATAGCCTCCATTCTCCTCACCTTCATTTCATGTTTCCAATCTGCTGTCTAGAGGTAATAAAGGTAATAAATGAGAGGGGTTACTGTGGGTAAAGAAATAAATCAACTAGATGGGGGCTTCTCTTGGGCTGCTACAGTACTATGCATGCCTGGAAGGGTATCTGTAGGAACCATTTCTGACTGCGTTTTTCATGATAAAATGTTTCCATGTGTATCAAGATTGGTCCACCACCCAATGGACATCCAGCCAATTTGACACCATTGTGGGAAGCATTGGAGTCAACATGGGCCAGCATCACTGTGGAATGCTTTTGACACCTAGTAGAGTCCATGGAACGAACAAATTGAGCCAGTTCTGAGAGGGAAAGGGGGCTGAATTCAATGTTCCTAAAATTTTGTACTCTCATTGCATAATACTGTATAATGTGTTGGGATGTTCTCATACAGTACCAGTCAAACATTTGGACACACCTGCTCATTCCAGAGTAGAGTGTGCAAAGCTGTCATCAAGGCAAAGTGTGGCTCTTTTGAAGAATCTAAAATCTAATATATATTTTGATTTGATTATCACTTCTTTGGTTACTACATGATTCAATATGTGTTATTTCATAGTTGTGTTGTCTTCACTATTATTCTACAATGTAGAAAATAGTATAAATACAGAAAAGCCCTTGAATTAGTAAGGCTGTCCAAACTTTGACTGGTACTGTATTTTGCACACTAGGTGTATAGGCCTACACATGTACACACAGGTGACCTGAAAATAGCACACACAGATATAAGATTTTACGTTTACCAGAATCACCACCTTGCACTCAAAGCAATTTTCGTCTGGACAAAAGTTGAATCTCATCCCAAACTCGATTGCGTTATGCGAGTAGATTATGCTTAAAATTGGAGAATTTCGCATTTTTTAAACACCTGAAACAGCTTTTTCCTGCAATCGAGAGCCATTATCATTAAGTTTAACCCACTAGAGTCAATTGACGCACCGGCGTGTCAGTCTAATTAACATAATGAAGAAAATCCCCACCAAAATCAGTGAATTCAATCTAAATATATAAAATCATTTGCATAGGATGAGTCTCAATCTACCGCATCCGCTTATGTCGCACTTCCGCATCTGTGGTGAAAGGTGACAGAGCTAGAGCGGTGTTTTTCAGCCCATGAGACATCCTTAAAATCGGTCTTCTCACAAAAATGTCTTTAGCATCCGTCCGGTTTGACCTACAAATGATTATGATCCCTCTATGGGAAGGGGACACCCTCACGAACAAGATGGTGTTCTCCGTTTTGTGTCATGGGACTAGTCTGAAGGTAACCGGTCCCGGTTTGAAAAAATGTATGGAAGATTCCTACCCCAAAAAAGGGTTAAATATGTGTATAAAATATATATACATTTCATGAGCTTTCTTACATTATATTTCCTAGACACTCCATATGTCAGGGTTTACCAGAATTGGACCCAGAAGCAGACCAGGACAAGGTGAGTATAAAGATGGTGAGTATTTATTAATCAATGAGAACGTGGAGGTAGATAGTTCCGGGTGGAGGAGCGGGCAGCGGAGGTGGGTTGATGGGAGTGGATAGGCAGATCCAATGGATAACAACACACTGGCGACGAGCAGACAGGGATGGGGTATGGGTTCCGGGTGAATGATGTTCATGGCTAACGATCCGGCAGGGAATGGATGTCAGGTCAGAGCTTTTGAAGGGGAGAGGTGATGATCAGGACAGGTGTGCAGATTACTGATGGGATACAGGTGCGGGTGAACATCGATCTCCCGACAAGCTAATTCGCCCGGCAACCAGACAGGGTGCGTTCCAGGACACCGGAAACACACTCCAGGACAGAAACACAGGCAAACACAGACTCAGGAAGCGAGATTCGTGACACTATAGGACAGACATTTCAAAACCTTGTTTGTTATGATTTATTCTTTGATTGTCTTTTTTGCCATTTATGAATGTGTTATTCAATACGTTTCTCTGAGCTATAGTAGTTAAAAAATAATTTTAAAAACAATTTTATATATATATATATATTGTAATTATTTTTTAATACCTAAAGTTCAAAATGTGATAGCTCAATGATCCATAGTATGTCCATCTTAAAACAATTCCATTTGTTACCTTAGAACTCCCATCCCAGGGCTTAGACTTTGAAGAATTCATTCTTTATATGTAAGCATACCTCTTGAGGTCTGTATCCTCCTGATTGATATATTTTTGGGGGACTAAATATGCTTCTTTGCATTCATTCATTCATTAATTCATTCATTCATTCATTCATGTAGTAATTGCTTGCTTTTCTAGAGTCTGCTAACCTTGCCAGCAGGCATGCCAGCTAAGATAGTTAGCTACTCTAACTTGATTGATAGCCTAAAATGTCTTCTTGGTAGCTAGTTATGATAGCTAGTTATCATACAATTTCTAGGTGGCTAGTAGTATTACAGAGAAACAAACAAAAAACAAATTTCACAGACAGAAAAACCTCTGAGGGGGCATGAGAGGAGCCCCGTAATGGCATTTATGCCTCTGGATGTTGTGGTTGAGGCTAGGATATCCGTTAGTTTCGGTTTCATTTTGACTGACGCCTGACAGAAGGTGTGGACATAGGGATTGTTGTTTGTAGGGAATTTTGTTTGTATTTCTAAAGTTTGAAATTAAATGTCATAATTCTAGAGAACTTCTGGAGGTTGAGTTGATTAATCCATATTGCCTTCGCATGAAGAATTGCTTTTATTTTTATTTCTGCAAATAAATGGGTAAACAACACTCAACCAAAAATTCTGGTTCAGACAGCGGTTGTATTTGGCTTGAACTTTTGAATGAAAAAAGCCTCTATTGAGTATAAAATGTGCTTGTTTTCATGCATGTAAATTAATTTTGGCTCTGTACTGCATGGATGCCAATCTCACTAAACTTTTAATATCATATGTGTCGGGTATAAAGAAAGAAGAGAAAACAAATATGTTTTGGACATTGCTGCATCATTGGCTATATTTCATTTTCCACATCTCTGCATTCTTAGTCAGGCATTCACAAGTCTGTGGGTGCCCAGTCTATTATTACAACGTCTGTTTGAGGACCCATGCATCTTGAACAGGTGTTCTCGCCATGTTTGAAGGAATTATTCAAGGTGTCAGGATCATCAACTGAGTCACTGTTTGAATGACTCATTGAAAACACTAGCAACTTTCATTTTTTGCCTCATGCAATGCAAGATACACTGTAGTTTGGCTAATGAACACCTTTTCACCTCCCAGGGTGAATTCTTATTGTGGAACATAATGCCACTGTAAGAAGACTGAATAAATATTGCTCAACACCATGCTGATAATATGATAATGAATGATGTTATTTAGTAAATATAACACCTCTGTCATCCAGGTTGATTGTGAGTCACCTGATGAGACACTGCTTTCTGTGAGTCACCTGACGAGCCAGTTAACCGGATCTTTTATTTTCACAGTATCTCTCAAGAATTTGTGACTTGAAGAACTTTTCTCATCCCGAGACATAAATGTTTTATTTTTTTATTTTTTTATTTCACCTATATTTAACCAGGTACGCTAGTTGAGACGAAGTACTCATTTACAACTGCGACCTGGCCAAGATAAAGCATAGCAGTGTGAACAGACAGCAACACAGAATTACACATGGAGTAAACAATAAACAAGTCAATAACACAGTAGGAAAAAAAACATCTGCTATCTGAGCAGCTAACCGATCGCTCAGCCCAGTCAAAACTGTTCGCTGCTCTGGCCCCCCAATGGTGGAACTAACTCCCTCACGACGCCAGGACAGCGGAGTCAATCACCACCTTCCGGAGACACCTGAAACCCCACCTCTTTAAGGAATACCTAGGATAGGATAAAGTAATCCTTCTCACCCCCCCCCTTAAATGATTTAGATGCACTATTGTAAAGTGGCTGTTCCACTGGATGTCTTAAAGTGAATTCACCAATTTGTAAGTCGCTCTGGATAAGAGCGTCTGCCAAATGACTTAAATGTAATGTAAATGTACATAGTCCATCGGTAAATAGCCCATCCAGCGAAGGCAGAGAGGCGGCATTATGAGGAGCTAGCACGGCAGAGCGGCTGGATTCCCGAGAGGCAGCCCCAAAAATTTCTTGGGGGGGGATACAGGGAGAGTGTGGCAGAGTCAGGAGTCAGACCTGAGCCAACTCCCCCTGTTTACCGTAAGGAGCCATGGATGGAATTGGAGCTGTCGGCGAAGCCGAGGGCTGAGTCTGAGAGTGTTGAGGATGTATTGGACAGAGTAGAGAGAGAGCTGTTGGTTTGGCATAGTATGCACGGCATTCACCCTGAGGAGCGTGTTAGCTGTCCGATGCCACCTGTGTCAGTTCCTCGTACTCAGCCTGAAACGTGTGTTGGAGTTCCGGGGGATTTGATGCCGGCTATACACACCAGGTCTCCAGTACACCTTCACAACCCGGTGTGTCCTATTCCTTGCACTCAACCGGAGGTGGGTGTCCCCGGCCCGGTACCACCAGTGCCGGCTCCCCGCACCAGGCTGTCTCTCCGTCCCATCAACACAGGTGCTCCCGCCTGTCCGGCGCTACCAGAGTTTCCGCCCCTCAGTCCAGAGGCGCCAGAGCCCCTTAGTCCAGAGGCGCCAGAGCTCCTCTGTCCAGCGCCGCCTGAGCCACCAGTCTGCCCAGCGCCGCCAGCGCCGCCAGTCTGCCCAGCGCCGCCAGTCTGCCCAGCGCCGCCAGCGCCGCCAGTCGGCCCAGCGCCGCCAGCGCCGCCAGTCGGCCCAGCGCCGCCAGTGCCGCCAGTCTGCCCAGCGCCGCCAGTGCCGCCAGTCTGCCCAGCGCCGCCAGATCCGCCATTCAGCCAGGATCTGCCAGTCAGCCAGGATCTGCCAGTCAGCCAGGATCCGCCAGTCTGCCAGGATCTGCCAGAACTGCCAGTCTGCCAGGATCCGCCAGTCAGCCTGGATCTTCCAGATCCGCCAGTCATCCAGGATCCGCCATTCAGCCAGGATCCGCCATTCAGCCAGGATCCGCCATTCAGCCAGGATCCGCCAGTCAGCCAGGATCTGCCATTCAGCCAGGATCCGCCATTTAGCCAGGATCTGCCAGAACTGCCAGTCAGCTAGGATCTGCCATTCAGCCAGGATCTGCCATTCAGCCAGGATCCGCCATTCAGCCAGGATCTGCCAGAACTGCCTGTCAGCCAGGATCCGCCATTCAGCCAGGATCTGCCATTCAGCCAGGATCTGCCAGAACTGCCAGTCAGCCAGGATCCGCCATTCAGCCAGGATCTGCCAGAACTGCCAGTCAGCCAGGATCCACCAGTCCGCCAGGATCCACCAATCCGCCAGGATCTTCCAGATCCGCCAGTCAGCCAGGATCCGCCATTCAGCCAGGATCTGCCGGAACCGCCAGTCAGCCAGGATCTGCCGGATCCGCCAGTCAGCCAGGATCTGATGGAACCGCCAGCCAGCCAGGGTCTGCCGGAACCACCAGCCAGCCAGGATCTGCTCGATTCATCAACCTGCCTGAGCTTCCTCTCAGTCCTGAGCTTCTTCTCAGTCCTGAGCTTCCTCAGTCCCGAGCTGCCCCTCAGTCCGGAGCTGCCCCTCAGTCCAGTGTGGCCCGTTGTTAGGGTTCCTAGGCCAAGGTTAGCGGCGAGGGTTGCCACTCAAGGGACGCTAATGAGGGGACTAAGACAATTATGGAGTGGAGTCCACGTCCAGCGCCAGAGCCGCCACCGCGGACAGATGCCCACCCAGACCCTCCCCTATAGGTTTAGGTTGTGCGTTCGGAGTCCGCACCTTGGGGGGGGGTACTGTCACGTTCTGACCATCGTTCGCGTGTGTTTTCCTTGTTTTAGTGTTGGTCAGGACGTGAGCTGGGTGGGCATTCCATGTTGTGTTTCTGGTTTGTCCATTTCTATGTTAGGCCTGATATGGTTATCAATCAGAGGCAGGTGTTAGTCATTGTCTCTGATTGGGAACCATATTTAGGTAGCCTGTTTTGTGTTGGGTTTTGTGGGTAATTGTTCCTGTCTTTGTGTTTGTGGCACCAGATAGGACTGTTTTGGTTTTTGCACGTTTCTTGTTTTGTAGATTGTCGTACTTTCATCTTTATTAAAGATGCACAAAACTAACCACGCTGCATTTTGGTCCGCCTCTCTTTCCCCACAAGAAAACCATTACAGTGGCTGTTTTGAAAAATCTCAAATATAAAATATATTGTGATTTGTTTAAACACTTTTTTGGTTACTACATGATTCAATATGTGTTATTTCATAGTTTTGATGTCTTCACTATTATTCTACAATGTACAAAGTAGTACAAATAAAGAAAAACCCTGGAATGAGTAGGTATGTCCAAACTTTTGACTGGTACTGTATATCACTTGTGCTCATTGTAATTATATTATGTATATATTTCAACATTACTGTAATGTTTAGCACATTTGACTGAGTTTCATGTGTAGAAGTCCAATAGGCTGTTTAGTCCAATTGGCTGTTTAGTCTGAATACAGTAGGCCTTATGCCTGCTGTAGTGTATAGCCCTTGCTGTTATATACAGTGCCTTGCGAAATTTCAGGCTTCAAACATAAAGATATAAAACTGTATTTTTTGTGAAGAATCAACAACAAGTGGGACACAATCATGAAGTGGAACGACATTTATTGGATATTTCAAACTTTTTTAACAAATCAAAAACGGAAAAATTGGCCGTTCCAGAATGGTCCTGTATTTGGCTCCATCCATCTTCCCATCAATTGTAACCATCTTCCCTGTCCCTGCTGAAGAAAAGCAGGCCCAAATCATGATGCTGCCACCACCATGTTTGACAGTGGGGATGGTATGGTCAGGGTGATGAGCTGTGTTGCTTTTACGACAAACATAACGTTTTGCATTCTTGCCAAAAAGTTCAAATTTGGTTTCATCTGACCAGAGCACCTTCTTCCACATCTTTGGTGTGTCTCCCAGGTGGCTTGTGGCAAACTTTAAACAACACTTTTTATGGATATCTTTGAGAAATGGCTTTCTTCTTGCCACTCTTCCATAAAGGCCAGATTTGTGCAATATACGACTGATTGTTATCCTATGGACAGAGTCTCCCACCTCAGCTTTAGATCTCTGCAGTTCATCCAGAGTGATCATGGGCCTCTTGGCTGCATATCCGATCAGTCTTCTCCTTGTATGAGCTGAAAGTTTAGAGGGACGGCCAGGTCTTGGTAGATTTGCAGTGGTCTGATACTCCTTCCGTTTCAATATTATCGCTTGCACAGTGGTGATAGACTGAAGATGGCCTACTAACAGTTTTAACACCTCTTTAACCTGTTGCGTCGCGCAATCCCGGATCCGGGATTCTATTTATATCCTCAAGCTCATTAGCATAACGCAACGTTAACTATTCATGAAAATTGCAAATGAAATGAAATAAATATATTTGCTCTCAAGCTTAGACTTTTGTTAACAACACTGTCATCTCAGATTTTCAAAATATGCTTTTCAACCATAGCTAAACAAGCATTTGTGTAAGAGTATTGATTGCTAACATAGCTATAAGCCTAGAATTCAGCCAGCAACATTTTCACAAAAACAAGAAAATAATTCAAATAAAATCATTTACCTTTGAAGAACTTCAGATGTTTTCAATGAGGAGACTCTCAGTTAGATAGCAAATGTTCAGTTTTTCAAAAAAATATTATTTGTGTAGGACAAATCTCTCCGTTTTGTTCACGTTTGGCTATGAAAAAAACCTGTATACAGTTATAGCCTCAAGCTCATTAGCATAATGTAACGTTAACGATTTCTGAAAATCGCAAATAAAATGAAAATAATGCGCCTGCTCTAAAGCTTAGCCTCTTCTTAACAACACTGTCATCTCAGATTTTCAAAATATGCTTTTGAACCATCGCTATTCACTAATTTGTGTAAGAGTATGCTAAGCTAGCTTAGCATTTTGAGTAGCATTTAGCACGCAACATTTTCACAAAAACCAGATAACCAAATAAATAAAATAATTTACCTTTGAAGAGCTTCGGATGTTTTCAATGAGGAGACTCTCAGTTACATAGCAAATGTTCAGTTTTTCCTGAAAGCATCTTTGTGTAGGAGAAATCGCTCCGTTTTGTACATCACATTTGGATACCAAAACGAACCGAAAATTCAGTCACCAACAACGTCAAACTTTTTCCGAATTAACTCCATAATATCGATCGAAACATGGCAAACGTTGTTTGGAATCAATCCTCAAGGTGTTTTTTCACATATCTCTTCATTGATATATCGTTCGTGGAAGCCTGCTTTCTTCTCTGAATTCCATGGAAAAATACTTGCAGCTGATGTTTGCGCACCAATTTCGGCGCAGGACACCGGGCGGACACCTGGTAAATGTGGTCTCTTATGGTCAATCTTCCAATGATATGCCTACAAATACGTCACAATGCTGCAGACACCTTGGGGAAACGACAGAAAGGGCAGACTCATTCCTCTCACATTCACAGCCATATAAGGAGACAATGGAAAACGGAGCCTCAAAAATCCTGCTCATTTCCTGGATGCCATTTTTTCTTGGTTTTGCCTGTAGCTCACGTTCTAGGGCACGCACAGAAAATATCTTTGCAGTTCTGGAAACGTCAGAGTGTTTTCTTTCCAAAGCTACCAATTATATGCATAGTCGAGCATCTTTTTGTGACAAAATATTGCGCTTAAAACGGGCACGTCTTTTTACCCAAAAATGATATAGCGCCCCTAGAGTTTCAAGAGGTTAACTGTAGTCCATGTGCAGTTCCATTCATTTTTAAAGCTTGGGAAAAAAAATTGTATCCAAATCCGGCTTTAAACTTCTTCACAACAGTATCTCGGACCTGCCTGGTGTGTTCCTTGTTCTTCATGATGCTCTCTGCGCTTTTAACGGACCTCTGAGACTATCACAGTGCAGGTGCATTTATACGGAGACTTGATTACACACAGGTGGATTGTATTTATCATCATTAGTCATTTAGGTCAACATTGGATCATTCAGAGATCCTCACTGAACTTCTGGAGAGAGTTTGCTGCACTGAAAGTAAAGGGGCTGAATAATTTTGCACGCCCAATTTTTCAGTTTTTGATTTGTTAAAAAAGTTTGAAATATCCAATAAATGTCGTTCCACTTCATGATTATGTCCCACTTGTTGTTGATTCTTCACAAAAAAATACAGTTTTATATCTTTATGTTTGAAGCCTGAAATGTGGCAAAAGATCGCAAAGTTCAAGGGGGCCGAATACTTTCGCAAGGCACCTTACCTTACAGCCATGCCATTCACATTATAGCAGTTTTATAGCCTAAGTTTTCTTTCTCCTCTTTCCTTTCAGGAACATATAGTTAATGTTAGTTGTCACTGGACATGATTCTCAGCTTTCTGAACCATGAGTGGTCAGATATGTGTGTGACGTGTGTGTGAATGTGGACATCTTTCATTCTCTGCAACCCTACCCCTATTTTTCAGTGGTAGTAGAGTAGGGAACTGAGGGCACACACTTACTATGTTGAGATCTCTGTTTTGAATGCATTGCAATGTTTTTCAAATGTATAACTGCCTGTGCATCAGCTAATTGGGATCCATAATAAATACAAATACAAATGGGGACTGGCATAAGTGAAAGAGATAGTTGACCCAAATTTATATTCAACTCAAAGTGTGAGTGTGAGCTCAATAAAGTTACTTTAAGATCCTTTGAACATGAAGTGCAAAAATTGCTGTTGTAATATCGGGATGTTGACTTGCATTGGTTTGCTGGACAACATGCTTAAGAGGTTAGCATTTGGAGACTATAACACCCATCCATAACAGCTGTCAAAAACACAGTACTTTGTCCATATACTGCTAAACAGGGTAAGGAAACTGTTACATCATCTTGTAATTTGGGATAACTATCTCTTGAAAATCATTTTTTGTCACTTTTTGTTGTAGTTGTCTGGTATATCACACCCTTCATTCTTAATTTTTTTTAGGGATAGGCATCCCATCAATGGGGCAGCGCCATGTGAAAAAATGCCATGCTATTGTTTGAGGAGAGCTCCTAACAACAAAATACTTTTTTTACCACGATAGGTTTAATAAATTCCCCTCTGAAGGTGAAATGTGTACTTACGTTCTGAAATATGGCTCTGATTTATCATCCCAAATGTCCCAGAGATAACGTGTAGTTTTGTTAGGTAAAATCTTTTTTCATATCCTAAAAAGGTCCATATAGCATGTACGATCGATTTTGTATTTCCAATTGTTCAATTTGCAAAGAAAGGAATCTGTGAAAATCTAACCCTCTCATTAGGAGTGTAGTATATCCTATAGGACACCAAATTTGGTCAGAGCGCAATGCCTTCATGGCGTGCCGATGACACGGGCGGTCTTCACTTGATTGACTTTGTCAAATAAGCACCAATCAGGGTCAAACAAAGCTAGCTAGATAGCCAATGAGCTGGGCTGTAGTTATGAAATCTGGGTGTTTTGCAAATGTTGAACTTACAATATTGGCTACAAATATTGGAAAACCTAAATTAAAGACCAAGTATACCGATTTGACAATATTCTTGCAGAAAATGTAAATGTAAATGTGTCCTTCACGATTTGCCCAAATGTACCTGGGTGACTTCACACTGTGTCATGAAGCTTGCTCATACAAGTTATCAGTCTGAAAAGTTGCACATACACTGCTTCCATCTTGTGAACACCATCGGAATTACAACCAGAGGGATGGCTAGATCTGGGACCTTTTTGTTGCATTTCAAAGATTGTGGTAGAAAAAAATACAAAACAAGTATTGTTTTTTTCTTTGTATTTTCTTCTACCAGATCAATTTAGTTATATTCTATTCACATTTCCACAAACCTAAATGTGTTTCCTTTCAAATGGTACCAACAATATTCATATCCTTGCTTCAAGTCCTGAGCTACAAGCAGTTAGATTTGGGTTTGTCATTTTAGGTGAAAATTGAAAAAGGGGGCTATCCCTAAGTTTTAATGCAAGCTTGTTGTTATTAACCATCACTGATACTGATTATATTATGGACATGTTAACAGCTCCATTTTAGAAGGTTAGAAGTGGACTGCCTTTAATCTCCACAAAGTGTAATTGAATGTAATGACGGGGCAACTGCAAAAAATGTTGGTCAATAAAAATAAATGTTTTGATGTCAGTGAATTAATTGGTCTATAGTGACTCTAATTATGACAAGGTCCTAAGCTTATAGTATTATCATTAGTGTTATCATTGTACAAGTGACATAATTTAGCAGGACTAATTTTTATCATTAGCTGTTTGCTCTTATTATAAGGCATTCAAGGCAACCTGACCCACAAAAAGTGCCCTTGAACTATATACACCATTGTTATTTATAACTTGCTTTGTCAGTAGAATTGGATGAGATTATTTTCTGGTGCTCACTGCAATACACTGCCCTACTCTCAGCTTCCTGTCAGAGATGACAGCAGACTTAAAGGATTTCACATCCAGCCATCATCAGACAGCAAACCTGTCTCTTGTTATTTGAGCTTCCTTTCACTTGTGCCATGGCTTAAATTGGTGTAACTTTTAGTTTGGTTCAATTTGGTTCGATTTCTTTCAGGGCTTAAGGTAACACTTCACAGAGATCCTGTGGCGATTATAATGCATTATCAGATATTCCTAGGATACAAAGTTCCACACTGAATGAACATCTATTTTTCAGTATTCATAACTTCCAAATTTATTTTGAGGGTAAACTGATATCATCAAACTCATATATTGTGGCATTTAAAAGGGGGCTGAACTTCCTGAATTTCATATTACTCATTAAGAAATGCTAGTTGCCTATCTTAAGCCAAACAAGAGTTGGGGGTGTGGTTTGATGTGGGTGTTTCTTGCATGTGTCTTTGCCATTCGTTCACAACAAACAAGGGCAGAAGTGAGCAGTGACAGTGAAGTAAACTTAACTAGATTTGCTATGGAGAAAAGTTTAGAAGATCTCACCTCCTGCCTGACTTGCCACCTTGATGGTCAGCTAATTCAGTAATTCAGCTAAAGCCTGCACTGACCTTGTGTTTAGCCAAGCTGACAGCAGCTCGCAAGCATAGCTTGGGGATAGCTGTAGCTGGCTAGCCTATCTAGCTAGCTGATATTTCTCTGTCAAATCACATTTTTGCCAAGATTCCAAGAACCAGTGCCTGGAATGTGTTTCATAAGACACTCATTCTACAACACCTTGCTACAAAAGTAGCTGGCAACTTTCATCACGTCATGTGAAGACATGCTACTGTGAAAAAGATATCAACTGTGAGTTGAATGCCCATGATCTCCAGTCGGCACAGCTGTCCTACAACACAATATTCTATAACTGGCTAGTTTTGTCTTGTCTCGTCTCTCTCCACTGTTAGATATTTCCCAGGGGACAAATCCCAGAACTACTAACACGCCTACGGGTGTAGGCTACATGTGGACATTGCACAAACATTGCTCAGCTTGAGTGTATATACAATTATCAACATAAAATGTATGGGTGTGTTTGTGTTACAAAGACCCTTCAATCTATGTAATGTAGTCAGGCAGCAGGAGGGGTGGAGTGCATGACATCCTAGGAGGATGGCACTCTTCTCATACCACTCTTTAGGCTGCTGATCAATTCAAAGCCTCCAGGAGGCTACACTCCTTCTTGACACACTGTTCACTTAACCTCTTGAAACTCCCCATCCCGGATCCGGGATTGTGACTAAGCCTCAGGCTCATTAGCATAACACAACGTTAACGATTTCTGAAAATCGCAAATAAAATTAAAATAATGCGTTTGCTCTCAAGCTTAGCCTTTTCTTAACAACACTGTCATCTCAGATTTTCAAAATATGCTTTTGAACCATAGAAATTGACTAATTTGTGTAAGAGTATGCAAAGCTAGCATAGCATTTTGTGTAGCATGTAGCACGCAACATTTTCACAAAAGCCAGATAACCAAATAAATAAAATCATTTACCTTTGAAGAGCTTCTGATGTTTTCAATGAGGAGACTCCCAGCCACATACCAAATGCGCAGTGTTTCCTGAAAGCGTCTGTGTGTAGGAGAAATCGTTCCGTTTTCTACATTGCGCCTGGCTACCGAAACGAACCGAAAATGCAGTCACCTACAACGTGAAACTTTTTCCGGATTAAC
This sequence comes from Oncorhynchus masou masou, assembly GCF_036934945.1. Classification (NCBI taxonomy): domain Eukaryota; kingdom Metazoa; phylum Chordata; class Actinopteri; order Salmoniformes; family Salmonidae; genus Oncorhynchus; species Oncorhynchus masou. Next base: position 57,582,495 of record NC_088217.1, read on the forward strand.
TACATAATATCGACCGAAACATGGCAAACGTTGTTTGGAATCAATCCTCAAGGTGTTTTTTCACATATCTCTTCATTGACATGCAGTTCGTGGAAGCTTGCTTCTCTCTCTGTGCCCCATGGAAAAATACTGGCAGGTGACTTTTGCGCACCAATTTCGGCGCAGGACACCGGGCGGACACGTGGTAAATGTGGTCTCTTATGGTCAATCTTCCAACGATCTGCCTACAAATACGTCACAATGCTGCAGACACCTTGGGGAAACGACAGAATGGGCAGACTCATTCCTCTTGCGTTCACAGCCATATAAGGAGATCATGAAAGACAGAGCCTCAAAAATCCTTGTCATTTCCTGGATGCCAAGTCATCTTGGTTTTGCCTGAAGCTCACGTTAAAGGGCACGCACAGAGAAGATATTTGTATTTCTGGACACGTCAGAGTGTTTTCTTTCGAACAGTAGCAATTATATGCATAGTCGAGCATCTTTTTGTGACAAAATATCTTGTTTAAAACGGGAACGTTTTTCTTCCAAAAATGAAATAGCGCCACCATAAGTGTAAGAGGTTAACAAGGAAGCCAGCTGCACCAATGTATCGGATGAAACATCGTCCAGCTGACAACCAGAGTCAGCTAGCAGGCCCCCGGACCACCACCAGGAGTCGCTAGAGCACGATGGGACAAGGAAATCCCGTCCGGCCAAACTCTCCCCTAACCCGGGCAATGCTGGGCCAATTGTGCGCCGCCTCATGGGTCTCCCTGTCATGGCTGGTTGTGATACAACCTGGGATCAAACACGGGGCTGTAGTGACGCCTCAAGCACTGTGATGCAGTGCCTTAGACTGCTGTGCCACTCGGGAGGTCCGGGCTTTTAACTAGGACTATAAAATAATGAAGAAATATTTAAAATGTTTAAAATGAATAACACCTGGGAACATGTTTAAAACATCAACATCCACTAAAGAAAAGTGTTAAAAATGCATAGAATTCTCATTTGTTTTGTCCTTATATTTAAAACCTCTTGGTGTTAGGGGGCAGTATTTTCATTTTTGTAAAACGTTCCCGTTTTAAACGGGATATTTTGTCAGGAAAAGATGCTAGAATATGCATATAATTGACAGCTTTGGATAGAAAACACTCTAACGTTTTCAAAACTGTAAAGATATTGTCTGTGAGTATAACAGAACTTTTGTTGCAGGTGAAAGCCTGAGAAAAATCCAATCCGGAAGTGCCCCAGGTTTTGAAAGCTCTGCGTTCCAATGACTCCCTATTCAGCTGTGAATGTACCATCAATGAGTTTACACTTTCTACGTATTCCCCAAGGTGTCTACAGCATTGTGACGTAGTTTTATGCATTTCTGCATTTCGGCCACATTGCGTAAGTGGTCACATGGTGGCTCCGAGAGAGATTCTCGCGTAAAATACAGAGGTAGCCATTATTCCAATCGGTCCTAGTTAAAAACGAATTGTCCTGACAGATATATTATCGAATAGATATTAGAAAAACACATTGAGGATGGATTCTAAACAACGTTTGCCATGTTTCTGTCGACATTTGGAGCTAATTTGGAATATTTTTTGGCATTGTGGTGACCACAATTTCCGGGCAATTTCTCAGCCAAATGTGAAGAACATAATATTTTGGGAAAAAATGAACTTTGGCTGTCTACCTGGGAGTCTCGTGAGTGAAAACATCCGAAGTTCATCAAAGGTAAACGATTTAATTTGATTGCTTTTCTGATTTCCGTGACAAGGTTGCCTGCTGCTAGCAAGGCATAATGATAAATGCTAGGCTAGGCTAGGCTATGATAAACTTACACAAATGCTTGTCTAGCGTTGGCTGTAAAGCATATTTTGAAAATCTGAGATGACAGGGTGATTAACAAAAGGCTAAGCTGTGTTCTAATATACAGTGCCTTGCGAAAGTATTCGGCCCCCTTGAATTTGCGACCTTTTGCCACATTTCAGGCTTCAAACATAAAGATATAAAACTGTATTTTTTTGTGAAGAATCAACAACAAGTGGGACACAATCATGAAGTGGAACGACATTTATTGGATATTTCAAACTTTTTTAACAAATGAAAAACTGAAAAATTGGGCGTGCAAAATTATTCAGCCCCTTTACTTTCAGTGCAGCAAACTCTCTCCAGAAGTTCAGTGAGGATCTCTGAATGATCCAATGTTGACCTAAATGACTAATGATGATAATACAATCCACCTGTGTGTAATCAAGTCTCTGTATAAATGCACCTGCACTGTGATAGTATCAGAGGTCTGTTAAAAGCGCAGAGAGCATCATGAAGAACAAGGAACACACCAGGCAGGTCCGAGATACTGTTGTGAAGAAGTTTAAAGCCGGATTTGGATACAAAAAGATTTCCCAAGCTTTAAACATCCCAAGGAGCACTGTGCAAGCGATAATATTGAAATGGAAAGAGTATCAGACCACCGCAAATCTACCAAGACCTGGCCGTCCCTCTAAACTTTCAGCTCATACAAGGAGAAGACGGATCAGAGATGCAGCCAAGAGGTCCATGATCACTCTGGATGAACTGCAGAGATCTACAGCTGAGGTGGGAGACTCTGTCCATAGGACAACAATCAGTGGTATTTTGCACAAATCTGGCCTTTATGGAAGAGTGACAAGAAGAAAGCCATTTCTTAAAGATATCCATAAAAAGTGTCGTTTAAAGTTTGCCACAAGCCACCTGGGAGTCACACCAAACATGTGGAAGAAGGTGCTCTGGTCAGATGAAACCAAAATTGAACTTTTTGGCAAGAATGCAAAACGTTATGTTTGGCGTAAAAGCAACACAGCTCATCACACCATCCCCACTGTCAAACATGGTGGTGGCAGCATCATGGTTTGGGCCTTCTTTTCTTCAGAAGGAACAGGGAAGATGGTTACAATTGATGGGAAGATGGATGGAGCCAAATACAGGACCATTCTGGAAGAAAACCTGATGGAGTCTGCAAAACACCTGAGACTGGGACGGAGATTTGTCTTCCAACAAGACAATGATCCAAAACATAAAGCAAAATCTAAAATGGAATGGTTAAAAAATAAACATATCCAGGTGTTAGAATTGCCAAGTCAAAGTCCAGACCTGAATCCAATCGAGAATCTGTGGAAAGAACTGAAAACTGCTGTTCACAAATGCTCTCCATCCAACCTCACTGAGCTCGAGCTGTTTTGCAAGGAGGAATGGGAAAAAATGTCAGTCTCTCGATGTGCAAAACTGATAGAGATATACCCCAAGCGACTTACAGCTGTAATCGCAGCAAAGTATTAACTTAAGGGGGCTGAATAATTTTGCACGCCCAATTTTTCCGTTTTTGATTTGTTAAAAAAGTTTGAAATATCCAATAAATGTCGTTCCACTTCATGATTGTGTCCCACTTGTTGTTGATTCTTCACAAAAAATACAGTTTTTTATCTTTATGTTTGAAACCTGAAATGTGGCAAAAGGTCGCAAAGTTCAAGGGGGCCGAATACTTTCGCAAGGCACTGTATTTCACTTGTGGTTTTCATGAATAGCAAGATTTTCTAGGAAGATTTATGTCCGTTGCGTTATGCTAGATGAGATGATGACAACGGTCCCGTTCACGGGATGGGGAGTCACTACAGTTAAAGGCTGTTTTATATCCACATTTTACATTAAATAAGAGGGGATATTTCCTTTTGGACAGTCCCAGGGAGGCAGTACGTTCTGCTACATGCCTTCTTGATGTCGATACAATGTGTTGTCATGCATTTGTTGCATGTACATTAGTAACTGTCATAGTGATCTTGCTAAATAGCTAGCTAGTTCACCAACCAGTATTGTCTTTGCTATTTCTGCACATTGGCACTTATTAAAGCCTTGAATCTCATAGGGACCTCACTGTCACCACTAGTCATATAGCTAGCCATTAGCCAGCATGGTCGCATCAGTTTCCATTGAATTAGAGCTTGCTAGGCAGGCTAACTAGGTAGCTAAAGCTGGCTATTTAGCTAGCTAACGTGAGCTGATTATCATGTAGCAGCCTATGCTGACTAGCGTCACTAGAATGCTAACCTTATCTAGCTAGCTAATGTCGATATACCATAGCCATCATTCCACAAAATCAAGCAAATGGTACTGAACTTATTCTACCACGCCCAGTTTTGACATTTTAGTGAATATTTATGTTTTCTTAGTTTTTTTGCTTGGTAACATTGCGAATATCATTTATTTTGGCATGCATGTATCTATTTAGTCCAAGATGGCGTAGCAGTGAAGACGTGTTTGTTTTGTCCTCTCATGTACTTTTGTATTTTTTCGTATTTTTTGTATATATATTTCAATTTATTTTCAATCTCTTCTCGTGTTTTTTATTCGATTATACCTTCCGGTAACCTGCCTCACCCAATGTGATACGTAATCGCTATTATTTTCGATTTTAGAACACATTCAAGAATCTCCAGAAGCTAACCAGCTAATTAGCTACAAGCTATTTAGTCATTGTTAGCCACTGCTAGCAGCTTTTACCTACTGCACAGATACCAGCCCTGTTTTTAGCCTGGATAATACTCGCCTGTCTACCAATATCACTTGTCTACCAATATCGGACTGTCTCTCTCCACGTAATCCCTGGACCACTACTTCTGATCTTTACAGCTAGCTTGCAGCTAGCTTGCAGCTAGCTAGCTAGCTCACAGCTAGCTTTCACTCACCGTGGCACCTAGTACCGAAGCTATTCCCTGAGGCCCACCTCCCGGCCTACTCAGCTCTTCACCCAAACCCCACTCATACACAGCTAGAGCCCAAAACTCCACCGGATCCTTATTGTAAACTCTGGACCTTGGCACCGGATCACCGCTGCAACCGATTGGATATAGTGGCTAACGCCACTGCCACGAAGCTAGCACCAGTTAGCCATGAGCCAGGCACATCTCCCGGCTAGCAAACTAAATTCCACAATACCTCTTTCGCCATCTGGCTTGGTTTCTCTGTCGACACGGCGCCCCGCCGCACCACCACGACTGGTCTGCAGACGAATAATCCATCCGCTGTGCCTTCATCCGCCCTCCGTTGGAGCAGACGCTACCAACTTTAAACGCCGTGTCGCTAGGGTAGTGGGGCTCCCCTGTTCCATCTACTGCTGCCCCCTGGACACTATGATCACTTGGCTACATAGCTGATGCCTACTGGACTGTCCTTTAATCACGGTACTCCATTCTGTTTATTTATTTTTTATCTGTCGGCCCCAGCCACGAACTCAGGCTCTGTGTGTAGTTAATCCGACCATCTCTGCCTAGTCATCACCATTTTACCTGCTGTTGTTGTGTTAGCTGATTAGCTGTTGTTGTCTCACGTGTTGTTTTAGCTAGCTCTGCCAATCAACACCTGTGATTACTTTATGCGTCGCTGTATGTCTCTCTCAAATGTCAATATGCCTTGTATACTGTTATTCAGGTTATTTAGCATTGTTTTAGTTTACAATGGACCCCCTAGTTCCACTCTTCATACCTCTGATACCTCCTTTGTCCCACCTCCCACACATGCGGTGACCTCACCCATTACAACCAGCATGTCCAGAGATACAACCTCTCTCATCATCACCCAGTGCCTGGGCTTACCTCCGCTGTACCCGCACCCCACCATACCCCTGTCTGCGCATTATGCCCTGAATATATTCTACCACGCCCAGAAATCTGCTCCTTTTATTCTTTGTCCCCAACGCTCTAGGTGACCCGTTTTGATAGCCTTTAGCAGCACCCTCATTCTACTCCTCCTCTATTCCGCAGGTGATGTGGAGGTATACCCAAGCCCTGCATGTCCCCAGGCACCCTCATTTGTTGACCTCACCATCTTAGGTACGCATGTTCCGTAAAAGAAATGCAGAACTAAGAACAGATATAGCCCCTGGTTCACTCCAGACCTGACTGCCCTCGACCAGCACAAAAACATGCTGTGCCAGACTGCAATAGCATCGAATAGTCCCCACCATATGCACCTGTTCAGGGAAGTCAGGAACCAATACACGCAGTCAGTCAGGAAAGCTAAGGCCAGCTTTTTCAAGTAGAAATTTGCATCCTGTAGCTCTAACTCCCAAAAGTTCTGGGACACTGTAAAGTCCATGGAGAACAAGAGCACCTCCTCCCAGCTGCCCACTGCACTGAGGCTAGGTAACACGGTCACCACCGATAAATCCATGATAATCGAAAACTTCAACAAGCATTTCTCAACGGCTGGCCATGCCTTCCTCCTGGCTACTCCAACCTCGGCCAACAGCTCCACCCCCCCACCCCCCCCCCCGCAGCTACTCGCCCAAGCCTCCCCAGCTTCTCCTTTACCCAATTCCAGATAGCAGATGTTCTGAAAGAGCTGCAAAACCTGGACCCGTACAAATCAGCTGGGCTTGACAATCTGGACCCTCTATTTCTGAAACTATGCACACATATGCACACCCGACTGGCATCACCACCCTGGATGGTTCTGACCTAGAATATGTGGACATCTATAAGTACCTAGGTGTCTGGCTAGACTGTAAACTCTCCTTCCAGACTCATATCAAACATCTCAAACATCTCCAATCCAAAATCAGATCTAGAATCGGATTTCTATTTCACAACAAAGCCTCCTTCACTCACGCCGCCAAACTTACCCTAGTAACTATCCTACCGATCCTCGACTTCGGCGATGTCATGTACAAAATGGCTTCCAACACTCTACTCAGCAAACTGGATGCAGTTTATCACAGTATCATCCGCTTTGTTACTAAAGCACCTTATACCCCCACCACTGCGACCTGTATGCTCTAGTTCGCTGGCCCTCGCTACATATTCGTCGCCAGACCCACTGGCTACAGGTCATCTACAAGTCCATGCTAGGTAAAGCTCCGCCTTACCTTAGTTCACTGGTCACGATGGCAACACCCATCCGTAGCACGCGCTCCAGCAGGTGTATCTCACTGATCATCCCTAAAGCCAACACCTCATTCGGCCGCCTTTCCTTCCAGTTCTCTGCTGCCTGTGACTGGAACGAATTGCAAAAATCGTTGAAGTTGGAGACTTTTATCTCCCTCACCAACTTTAAGCATGTGAAATTTTGTAATACTCCGGGTGTTGTCGGTGTGGAGTCAAACGTAGGAGATAGAGTGTACAATGCTGTGCTCTTTAATTGCGCGAACGCAGCACAGGGTGCTCACACTAATAACGGCCCCAAAACACAGGGAATGAAAAATGACTACTGAACAATGCACGACCAGGAACTAACACGTTCCTCTACTACAGAGCCGAAGGTTACAATGAATAATCCCGCACAACAACCAGGCGGGCCGGCTGTCTAATAAATACAAACTAATCATCACAAACAGGGGCTACCAATAAACATACAAGGAGGGGGAGGAAAGACAATCAGTGGCAGCTAATAGGCCGGTGACGATGACCGCCGAGCGCCACATTTAACATTTACATTTAAGTCATTTAGCAGACGCTCTTATCCAGAGCGACTTACAAATTGGTGAATTCACCTTCTGACATCAGTGGAACAGCCACTTTACAATAGTGCATCTAAATCATTTAGGGGGGTGAGAAGGATTGCTTTATCCTATCCTAGGTATTCCTTGAAGAGGTGGGGTTTCAGGTGTCTCCGGAAGGTGGTGATTGACTCCGCTGTCCTGGCGTCGTGAGGGAGTTTGTTCCACCATTGGGGGGCCAGAGCAGCGAACAGTTTTGACTGGGCTGAGCGGGAACTGTACTTCCTCAGTGGTAGGGAGGCGAGCAGGCCAGAGGTGGATGAACGCAGTGCGCTTGTTTGGGTGTAGGGCCTGATCAGAGCCTGGAGGTACTGCGGTGCCGTTCCCCTCACAGCTCCGTAGGCAAGCACCATGGTCTTGTAGCGGATGCGAGCTTCAACTGGAAGCCAGTGAAGAGAGCGGAGGAGCGGGGTGACGTGAGAGAACTTGGGAAGGTTGAACACCAGACGGGCTGCGGCGTTCTGGATGAGTTGTAGGGGTTTAATGGCACAGGCAGGGAGCCCAGCCAACAGCGAGTTGCAGTAATCCAGACGGGAGATGACAAGTGCCTGGATTAGGACCTGCGCCGCTTCCTGTGTGAGGCAGGGGCGTACTCTGCGGATGTTGTAGAGCATGAACCTACAGGAACGGGCCACCGCCTTGATGTTAGTTGAGAACGACAGGGTGTTGTCCAGGATCACGCCAAGGTTCTTAGCGCTCTGGGAGGAGGAAACAATGGAGTTGTCAACCGTGATGGCGAGATCATGGAACGGGCAGTCCTTCCCCGGGAGGAAGAGCAGCTCCGTCTTGCGAGGTTCAGCTTGAGGTGGTGATCCGTCATCCACACTGATATGTCTGCCAGACATGCAGAGATGCGATTCGCCACCTGGTCATCAGAAGGGGGAAAGGAGAAGATTAATTGTGTGTCGTCTGCATAGCAATGATAGGAGAGACCATGTGAGGTTATGACAGAGCCAAGTGACTTGGTGTATAGCGAGAATAGGAGAGGGCCTAGAACAGAGCCCTGGGGGACACCAGTGGTGAGAGCGCGTGGCGAGGAGACAGATTCTCGCCACGCCACCTGGTAGGAGCGACCTGTCAGGTAGGACGCAATCCAAGCGTGGGCCGCACCGGAGATGCCCAACTCGGAGAGGGTGGAGAGGAGGATCTGATGGTTCACAGTGTCGAAGGCAGCCGATAGGTCTAGAAGGATGAGAGCAGAGGAGAGAGAGTTAGCTTTAGCAGTGCGGAGCGCCTCCGTGATACAGAGAAGAGCAGTCTCAGTTGAATGACTAGTCTTGAAACCTGACTGATTTGGATCAAGAAGGTCATTCTGAGAGAGATAGCGGGAGAGCTGGCCAAGGACGGCACGTTCAAGAGTTTTGGAGAGAAAAGAAAGAAGGGATACTGGTCTGTAGTTGTTGACATCGGAGGGATCGAGTGTAGGTTTTTTCAGAAGGGGTGCAACTCTCGCTCTCTTGAAGACGGAAGGGACGTAGCCAGCGGTCAGGGATGAGTTGATGAGCGAGGTGAGGTAAGGGAGAAGGTCTCCGGAAATGGTCTGGAGAAGAGAGGAGGGGATAGGGTCAAGCGGGCAGGTTGTTGGGCGGCCGGCCGTCACAAGAAGCGAGATTTCATCTGGAGAGAGAGGGGAGAAAGAGGTCAGAGCACAGGGTAGGGCAGTGTGAGCAGAACCAGCGGTGTCGTTTGACTTAGCAAACGAGGATCGGATGTCGTCGACCTTCTTTTCAAAATGGTTGACGAAGTCATCTGCAGAGAGGGAGGAGGGGGGGAGGGGGAGGAGGATTCAGAAGGGAGGAGAAGGTGGCAAAGAGCTTCCTAGGGTTAGAGGCAGATGCTTGGAATTTAGAGTGGAAGAAAGTGGCTTTAGCAGCAGAGACAGAGGAGGAAAATGTAGAGAGGAGGGAGTGAAAGGATGCCAGGTCCGCAGGGAGGCGAGTTTTCCTCCATTTCCGCTCGGCTGCCCAGAGCACTGTTCTGTGAGCTCGCAATGAGTCGTCGAGCCACGGAGCGGGAGGGGAGGACCGAGCCGGCCTGGAGGATAGGGGACATAGAGAGTCAAAGGATGCAGAAAGGGAAGAGAGGAGGGTTGAGGAGGCAGAATCAGGAGATAGGTTGGAGAAGGTATGAGCAGAGGGAAGAGATGATAGGATGGAAGAGGAGAGAGTAGCGGGGGAGAGAGAGCGAAGGTTGGGACGGCGCGATACCATCCGAGTAGGGGCAGTGTGGGAAGTGTTGGATGAGAGCGAGAGGGAAAAGGATACAAGGTAGTGGTCGGAGACTTGGAGGGGAGTTGCAATGAGGTTAGTGGAAGAACAGCATCTAGTAAAGATGAGGTCGAGCGTATTGCCTGCCTTGGGGGTGAGGTAGGGGGGGAAGGTGAGAGGGTGAGGTCAAAAGAGGAGAGGAGTGGAAAGAAGGAGGCAGAGAGGAATGAGTCAAAGGTAGACGTGGGGAGGTTAAAGTCGCCCAGGACTGTGAGAGGTGAGCCGTCCTCAGGAAAGGAGCTTATCAAGGCATCAAGCTCATTGATGAACTCTCCGAGGGAACCTGGAGGGCGATAAATGATAAGGATGTTAAGCTTGAAAGGGCTGGTAACTGTGACAGCATGGAATTCAAAGGAGGCGATAGACAGATGGGTAAGGGGAGAGAGAGAGAATGACCACTTGGGAGAGATGAGGATCCCGGTGCCACCACCCCGCTGACCAGAAGCTCTCGGGGTGTGAACACGTGGGCGGACGAAGAGAGAGCAGTAGGAGTAGCAGTGTTGTCTGTGGTGATCCATGTTTCCGTCAGTGCCAAGAAGTCGAGGGACTGGAGGGAGGCATAGGCTGAGATGAACTCTGCCTTGTTGGCCGCAGATCGGCAGTTCCAGAGGCTACCGGAGACCTGGAACTCCACGTGGGTCGTGCGCGCTGGGACCACCAGATTAGGGTGGCCGCGGCCACGCGGTGTGGAGCGTTTGTATGGTCTGTGCAGAGAGGAGAGAACAGGGATAGATAGACACATAGTTGACAGGCTACAGAAGAGGCTACGCTAATGCAAAGGAGATTGGAATGACAAGTGGACTACACTTATCGAATGTTCAGAACGTTAAGCTTACGTAGCAAGAATCTTATTGACTAAAATGATTGAAATGATACAGTACTGCTGGAGTAGGCTAGCTGGCAGTGGCTACGTTGTTGACACTACATTAATCAAGTCGTTCCGTCGAGTGTAATAGTTTCTACAGTGCTGCTATTCGGGGGCTAGCTGGCTAGCTAGCAGTGTTGATTACGTAACGTTATGTTAAAAGAACGACAATAGCTGGCTAGCTAACCTAGAAAATCGCTCCAGACTACACAATTGTCTTAGATACAAAGACGGCTATGTAGCTAGCTAGCTACGATCAAACAAATCAAACCGTTGGACTGTAATGAAGTGAAATGAAAATGTGATACTACCTGTGGAGCGAGGCGGAATGTTGACCGGGTTGTTGAAGTTCAATTCGGAAGACGTTGGCTAGCTGTTGGCTAGCTAGCTAGCAGTGACTCCTACGTTAAGGACGACAAATAGTTGGCAAGCTAACCTCGGTAAATTAAGATAATCACTCTAAGTCTACACACTCTAAACTACACAATTACCTTGGATACGAAGACAGCAAAGACAACTATGTAGCTAGCTAACACTACACTAATCGAGTCGTTGAGTGTAATAGTTTCTACAGTGCTAGTGGACGTTAGCTAGCTGCTGTGCTAGTGGACGTTAGCTAGCTGCTGGGCAGAAAGCAGTGTAGACTACGTTAGGACGACGAAATACGATAATTACGCAATTATCTTTGATACAAAGACGGCTATGTAGCTAGCTAAGAAGAAATTGCTAAGATTAGACAAATCAAACCGTTGTACTATAATGAAATGTAATGAAAAGTTATACTACCTGCAGACCGAAGTGTAGATGCGACCGCCACCCGACCGGGAAGGGAAACCACCCTCAGTCGGACTCGTGACAAATGTCAGAATAATAGTACAAAGAATTATTTATTTCAGCTTTCACATTCCCAGTGGGTCAGACGTTTACATAGTTAGTATTTGGTAGCATTACCGTTAAATTGTTTAACCTGGGTCAACCTTTTCGGGTAGCCTTCCACAATCTTCCCCCAATAAGTTAATTTTGGCCCATTCCTCCTGACAAAGGTGGTGTAACTGAGACAGGTGTGTAAGGCCTCCTTGCTTGCACATGCTTTTTCAGTTCTGCCCACACATTTTCTATAGGCTGAGGTCAGGGCTTTGTGATGGCCACTCCAATACCTTGACTTTGTTGTCCTTAAACCATTTTGCCACAACTTTGGAAGTATGCTTGAGGTCATTGTCCATTTGACAGACCCATTTGCAACCAAGCTTTAACTCCTTGGTGATAGGGGGCAGTATTTTCACGTCCGGATGAAATGCATGCCCAAATTCAACTGCCTGCTACTCATCCCCAGAAGATAAGATATGCATATTATTAGTAGATTTGGATAGAAAACACTCCAAAGTGTCTAAAACTGTTTGAATCATGTCTGTGAGTATAACAGAAGCTATTTACCAGGCGAAACCCAGAGGACAAACCATTCAGATTTTTTGGGGGGATGTCACTCTCTTTTCAATGAGGTTTCATTGGGATTCCAGATTTCTAAGGGACCTTCTTGCAGTTCCTATCGCTTCCACTGGATGTCAACAGTCTTCAGAAATTGGTTGAGGTTATTCCTTTGTGTAATGAAGAAGTACGGCCATCTTGAGGGTCACTTGAAGTGTACTGCTTGATAGAGGCGCGTGACCTAGCGACAGTTTGTTTTCCTCCTGTATTGAACACAGATCATCCCGTCTTCAATTTTATAGATTTTTTGACGTTAAAGAAGACCTAAAGTTGTATTACAAAAGTAGTTTGAAATGTTTTGGAAAAGTTTACAGGTAACTTTTGAGATATTTTGTAAGTCATGCTGCGCAAGTTGGAACCGCTGTTTTTCTTGATCAAACGCGCCAAATAAATTGACATTTTGGATATATATCGTCGGAATTAATCGAACAAAAGGACCATTTGTGATGTTTATGGGACATATCGGAGTGCCAACTAAAGAAGCTCGTCAAAGGTATGGCATGAATTACATTTTTATTTCTGCGTTTTGTGTAGTGCCTGCAGGGCGTCCCACATATCCCAGAGAGGTTAACTTCCTGACTGATGTCTTGAGATGTTGCTTCAATATATCCACATAATGTTCCTGCCTCATGATGACATCTTTTTTGTGACGTGCACCAGTCCCTCATTCAGCAAAGCACACCCACAACATGATGCTGCCACCCCCGTGCTTCATGGTTGGGATGGTATTCTTTGGCTTGCAAGCATCCCCCTTTTTCCTCCTAACATAAAGATGGTCATTATGGCCAAACAGTTCTATTTTTGTTTCGTTAGACGAGAGGACATTACAATCTTTTTCACAATGTGCAATTGCAAACCGTAGTCTAGCTTTTTTATGGAGGTTTTGGAGCAGTGGCTTCTTCCTTGCTGAGCGGCCTTTCAGGTTGTGTCGATATAGGACTTGTTTTACTGTAGATATAGGTACTTCAAATCAAATCAAATTTTTTATTTGTCACATACACATGGTTAGCAGATGTTAATGCGAGTGTAGTGAAATGCTTGTGCTTCTAGTTCCGACAATGCAGTAATAACCAACAAGTAATCTAACTAACAATTCCTAAACTACTGACTTATACACAGTGTAAGGGGATGAAGAATATGTACATAAGGATATATGAATGAGTGATGGTACAGAGCAGCATAGGCAAGATACAGTAGATGGTATCGAGTACAGTATATACATATGAGATGAGTATGTAAACAAAGTGGCATAGTTAAAGTGGCTAGTGATACATGTATTACATAAGGATGCAGTCGATGATATAGAGTACAGTATATACATATGCATATGAGAAGAATAATGTAGGGTAAGTAACATTATATAAGGTAGCATTGTTTAAAGTGGCTAGTGATATATTTCCATCATTTCCCATCAATTCCCATTATTAAAGTGGCTGGAGTTGAGTCAGTGTCAGTGTGTTGGCAGCAGCCACTCAATGTTAGTGGTGGCTGTTTAACAGTCTGATGGCCTTGAGATAGAAGCTGTTTTATAGTCTCTTGGTCCCAGCTTTGATGCACCTGTACTGACCTTGCCTTCTGGATGATAGCGGGGTGAACAGGCAGTGGCTCGGGTGGTTGATGTCCTTGATGATCTTTATGGCCTTCCTGTAACATCGGGTGGTGTAGGTGTCCTGGAGGGCAGGTAGTTTGCCCCCGGTGATGCGTTGTGCAGACCTCACTACCCTCTGGAGAGCCTTACGGTTGAGGGCGGAGCAGTTGCCGTACCAGGCGGTGATACAGCCCGCCAGGATGCTCTCGATTGTGCATCTGCAGAAGTTTGTGAGTGCTTTTGGTGACAAGCCAAATTTCTTCAGCCTCCTGAGGTTGAAGAGGCGCTGCTGCGCCTTCTTCACGATGCTGTCTGTGTGAGTGGACCAATTCAGTTTGTCTGTGATGTGTATGCCGAGGAACTTAAAACTTGCTACTCTCTCCACTACTGTTCCATCGATGTGGATAGGGGGGTGTTCCCTCTGCTCTTTCCTGAAGTCCACAATCATCACCTTAGTTTTGTTGACGTTAAGTGTGAGGTTATTTTCCTGACACCACACTCCACACACCACACACCACACCTGTTTCCTCCAGCATCTTCGCAAGGTCCATTGCTGTTGTTCTGGGATTGATTTGCACTTTTCGCACCAAAGTGCGTTCATCTCTAGGAGACAGAACGCGTCTCCTTCCTGGCCGGCATGACCGCTGTGTGGTCCCATGGTGTTTATACTTGCGTACTATTGTTTGAACAGATGAACGTGGTACCGTCAGGCTTTTGGAAATTGCTCCCAAGGATGAACCAAACTTGTGGAGGTCTACAATTTTTTTCTGAGGTCTTGGCTGATATCTTTTGATTTTCCCATGATGTCAAGCAAAGAGGCACTGAGTTTGAAGGTAGGCCTTGAAATACATCCACAGGTACACCTCCAATTGACTCAAATGATGTCAGTTAGTCTATCAGAAGCTTCTGAAGCCATGACAAAATTTTCTGGATTTTTCCAAGCTGTTTAAAAGCACAGTCAACTTTGTGTATGTAAACGTCTGACCCACTGGAATTGTGATACAGTGAATTATAAGTTAAATAATCTGTCTGTAAACAATTGTTGGAAAAATTACTTGTGTCATGCACAATGTTGATGTCCTAACCGACTTGCCAAAAGTTTGTTAACAAGACATTGGTGGAGTGGTTGAAAAATGAGTTTTACTGACCTAAGTGTATGTAAACTTTCGGCTTCAACTGTATATCAGAAAAATACATGTATTTTTTGCATTAATGACTGTGAATTTTGTGTTTCATTTATCAGGACTAAGGATTGATATAATAATAGCTGTATTAGGGTATGGGCAACCATAAGTTATGGAAAACAAACACAATTGCATTTTTATTGGTAAATGCAGAGAGATACCGAGACGAGATCCTGAGGCCAATTATCGTGCCATTCATCCAGCACCATGTTTCAGCATGATAATGTTTCAGCCCTATGTCTCAAGGATCTGTACACAATTCCTGGAGTCTGAAAATGTCCTGCATACTCACCAGACATGTCACCCATTAAGCATGCTTGGGATGCTCTGCATTGGCATGTATGACAGCGTGTTCCAGATCCCACTAATATCCAGCAGCTCCGCACAACCATTGAAGAAGAGTGGGAAGACCTGATCAACTCTATGAGAAGGAGATGTGTCGCACTGCATAAGGAAAATGGTGGTCACACCAGATACTGACCGGTTTTCTGATCTTCGTCCCTATCTTTTTTATCTGTGACCAACAGATGCATATATGTAATCCCAGTCATGTCAAACCCATTGATTAGGCCCTAATTTATTTATTTCAAAACACTAATTTCCTTATATAACTGTAACTCAGTAAAATCTTTTAAATTGCTGCATTTTGCATTTTATATTTTGGTTCAGGGTAGGCCTATGCTTTATATAAAGTGTGCTCTCCTACATAGAGTATGCAGGTATTACGGTCGCTGTCCTTTCAGTACCACAAGCCTAGATGCCACATCCTTTTAAGTGTCACTGATTGATTTCACTATTGGTGATAGTGTGATAGTAAGGGTGTGGGCTACCATAAATTGGGTGCACCGTGTGGTTGTTGTTGCTTGTCGCATTATTCTCTGCCACTACTGTTATGTCTCTGTGTGAGTGGCAGCCCTATGCGCGGCTCAGGCATTTTTAATTCATGATGTCATTAAAAAGCACTGCCTCTCCTGCATTAGAGCTAAATGCTGTATATTGTCAGGTGCATAAAGTGATGCTATTATTCTGTTTTTTGTCTCGATTTTTTTTGGGGGGGGGGATTCGCATAAAGGCCTAGGTCCAATAGCCACGGTTCACCACTGGGATTAACTGGTTGTTAGAACAACTAAATTGAGAAGATATCATTATGTTGTGTTTTGGTGATTAAATCAATGTTCTTGTAACGACGTTCTTCTGTTGAAGGAGGAGCGGACCAAAATGCAGCGTGGTGGTTACTCATGTTTAATGTTGGAAAATGACTTGACATGAAAATACTGAAATGTACAAAAACAACAGACGGAAACTTGAAAAAAACTATACAGCCTATCTAGTGAAACTAAACACAGAGACAGGAACAATCACCCACGAAATACGCAAAGAACATGGCTGCCTAAATATGGTTCCCAATCAGAGACAACGATAATCACCTGACTCTGATTGAGAACCGCCTCAGGCAGCCATAGACTATGCTATACACCCCACAAAACCCCAAGACGAAACACACCACAAATAACCCATGTCACACCCTGGCCTGACCCAATAAATGAAGATAAACATAATATATTTTGACCACTTGCGTTACAAGTGTTACCAGTTTGGAGCTTTGTATTAAAAGTTTAGAAAATTCCACACATACTTGGAAATAGCACCAAAGCGATTGACAAAAACTGTAGTATAATTAAGCAATAAGGCCCGAGGAGGTGTGGTATATGGACAATATTTTCAATAGCTAAGCTGTCCCTTGCATGACACAATGCAGAGTGCCTGGATACAGCCCTTAGCCATGGTATATTGGCCATATACCACAAACACTCGAGATATCTATTTGCTATTATAAACTGGTTACCAACGTAATTAGAGCAGTAAAAATAAATATTTTGTCATACCTGTGATACACGGTCTGATATACCACGGCTGTCATCTAATCAGCATTTAGGGCTCAAACCACCCAGTTAATAATGAATAATAGCATACATTGGACTGGATAAATGTTACTTTTTGAAAACAATTGATAACTATCCAGAAAAATGTCACCTTTGTGTTGTTGTATTTGTTTTTGCCAAGGCAGAAACTATTCTTCCTGGAGGCCATCAAAATTAAGGCAGTTATACAATTTTAAAACCATTAAAATACATTCATAAACTTTTTCACAACACACCAAGTGTGTGTCCTCAGGCCCCTACTCTACTACCACATGTCTACAACACAAAATCCATATGTACGTGTGTGTATAGTAAGTATGTTATCATGTGTGTGAATGCATGTGTCTGTGTCTATGTTTGTGTTGCTACACAAACATAGACTGCTGTTCCTTAAGGTGCATTTTTAACTGTTTTTTAAAATCTGATTTTACTGCTTACATCAGTTACCTGATGTGGAATAGAGTTCCATGTAGTCATGGCTCTAGTAGTACTGTGTGCATCCCATAGTCTGTTCTGGACTTGGGGACTGTGAAGAGTCCTCTGGTGGCATGTCTTGTGGGGTATGCATGGGTGTTGTTAGTGTACACACAGCCAATAAGGACTCCTTGTCATGAACTATTCAAGCCCATATTTCCCATACTTTGTTTTCTTCAAAACTCATTGAAACCAATTTTTTATATGCATACTAGATGACTGATAGGGGGCGCTGTGTTGAAGCCATCGTGACTCCGTCTTGGCACTCCACCACCGTTGTAAAAAATATATTTGGGAAGCTATAAAAAATCCATTAATTAATAATGTCTACGTTCGTTTTTGCCACATTTATTCTGTTACAGATACCTTAATTAATGCAACTTTTCAATGATATAATGTGAGTTAAATATCAACATAAATATCAATTTAATATACATAAATATCCTTACGGTAAAATATACTTAAATGCATGTAATTTTGTCCCTCAAATATTTAATACCAAAAACAGGGGTTAATAGGCGGGCGTGGGATTTCAATAATCTCCTGAGTTTTCTTATATCTCGGCTATAGGACAGACACTTCAAAAGATACTTATTTTTGATGAATTATTTGACTATGTGTTTTGCCATGTATGAATGTGTAATTCAATGCGTTTCTATGAGCTAATAGCAGTAAGGCCAAATTAAATGTTTTATCAAATAATAATAAAACATAATAATTTCATACGTACAGGTGTCCTAAAATTCAAAATCAAATAGGTAAATGATCCTTGGTATGACCATCTTAATAAAACAATTCCATATGTTAGCTTAGTAGAATGCTTAGAGATAAGACACCACTTTTATCATTGTAATCATGTTGATGTCATCTCCATGGTTTGTGGTGAGAGAGAAAAACTCCTCCATGGAGGCCCAATCTGTTCTCTCGCAGTCATACACTGCCAGGTTTTTTCCCTGTGTCCACGTTGAAGCTTGGTCGCCTTCTGTGGAGGATATTTTTACAACCATGCAAGGAACAAACAAGTAACAAGATCTCAATTCTGGCTCCCTTGAAGTGTACGGCAATGACTCAAGAATTACATATTAAACAAATTTAAATGAAAGGACATGTGTGGAATGTGTTGTGAGAAATACATACAAATGGCAGTTTGATAAAACCAAATCATCTTTATTGCTCAATGGAAATCTTCCATTGATACAACCCAGATGATTGAAATATCAATTCATGGCTGTGAGTTTAGAAATATTAGAAATCCTTTGAAGCCTGTTATACTTTTCATATGAGTGCTGCACCTTCATGTCAGCGTTCATGTTAGTGCAAAATGTATCATTATAGTCACACTGATTGAGTGAGCAAATTTTCAAGTGTCTACCAAAGATTTATTTTTCAAGCAGACCTCATCAGAATTCATACACTGTTGATTTCATTAGATTTTTTTAAGGCTTGTTTTTCTACAATCTTTGTTTCTGATACAAGTAGACTTTTTACAAACAACAACCACACAAAGGATATTGCACAAATATAATTAGATTTTTGGTTGCTGCGACAGAACTACAATATGTTTGATGGCCAGACAAAGCGGGCGTCCTTTTAGACCTGTGTGCGTCTCCCCAAAATAACCCAGCTCAAGTTCTCTGGCCAGACCCATGCATCAATCAGCAGTAACCTCGCATTCACACTCCAGCAGGCCCCCTCCAAAATAGAACAACACAGCGAACTGTCAAGCTATATGCAACATTGCATGAAAATAAATTATAGCATGACCCAAAAGTATTGATATCACCATTTTAGCAGATGCTCATTATCCAAGACAATTAGTAGCTACGTAACACATATCCTCTATCAATGTGGGTTAAGCAGGAATTTGCCTTCGAAATAGAAATACAGCATTTATAAATCTAGCAAAAAAAATAAGAATGATGTATTCTTATGTTTGTGTGAGCAAGTACTTTTTGATCAGACACTCAAACGTAGGGATTGTTAGAGGTTTGTTACATCATGTATTTTTGTGTATATGCGTACGACGGCAGAACCCTTGTAGACTGTCATTCACTGCAGAGAGTGACCATCTGTTGCCTGGCTCTCTTGAGGGGAAATTCCACCAATGTTTTGGGGTCGTGGTAGTCATCCATGTACGTAGAAAAAAATGTCACACGTTTGGCCTGTGACTGCTCTCCACAACAGTTTATTTAAAGCGGAGCAAAGGCAGCGAAGGATTATTTCAACTCACTCACTCACTGACTACCTACAACATCAACACAATATCTTGTAAGCACGGTCAAGCAGGAGCCATGATGAGTACCAGCCAGGAGGATAGACCCTTTGTTAGGGCTGTGAGGAAGATCAAATGTGCCGCCATGGTCCACAGTCTTGCCAAGAGCTGGCAGGGCTGGGCCGACGAGAACTTGGTCAAACAAGAGACCATACCCTCTGGGTGGATGCCCACCTCCATCATTGAGGACGAAGAAAGGGAGAAGCAGAACGAGACAAAAATCTTAGTCAAGACACGTGTGGTCGAGGCGGACACCGACAGCGGCAGTCTGATCCGAACGGGTGAGGTGACCAAGAGCCACATGCCAAAGTACAGTGAGTACAGCACTGACCTGGTATGCTCAATCAAGGACAAGATTCAGATGGCACCTGAGGATGCCAACAAGCCCTTCCTGGGCAACGAGTCACCCACCCGGAGACGTCTGGGTGTGAGAGCTCAGGTACATCTGGGTAGTCAGGAGCGGAAGATGGGCTCCCGTAGCAGCAGCCTGGACACAGAGGACAGCGGGTTGGGGGAGGAGGCCGGACTCAGTGACAACAGCGACCAGAGCGACCTGAACAAGCTGAAGAAACAGATCAATAGGCCCAAGGTACAGTACCATTCTTTTATTGGACCTTCATTTTGTGCGGCCATTCATAAAAATACTAAATACACAAATCAATGCAATGCAGTAGACACACTTCAAAGGTAAACCCTCTTTTGTTTATCAACAATCTTGCATGGGGGATTTAACATCAGAATAAAAATGTTGATTTCATATTGGCAAAGTTAACAGGAAATGTGGTTGGCTGAAGAAAGGTACAACTCTAAAGTAAATTAAATAATTAGTATTGCTATTTTTGCACCATCACTAGTATCAATTCAACAAAACCACTGACTGTGCTTTTCAGATATTGGAATATCATCCAAAGACGTATTAGCAATCATGTAGGTGCACATCAGGATGTGTAAGTTTTGTAGATCATGGTTGGACTTGGGTAAAAATGTATGGGCGAGGAGTTCCCAAATCACAGGGGGATTTTCCCCCAAAACTACCCTCTTAATTCCACAATGTTTGCCCTATTTTCATGCCTAAACATACTGTTACATTGCAGCTGCAGCCACTCTACCTGGTGATGTTCAGGAGACAATAAACAGTAGCAAACATTCACAAAGGCTGAGTTGAACTTAAAATATTTTTGCCTTTGTTATTGTGATATTGGGGAATGGACTTTGGTTCATATCGTCTGGCCTTCAAGAAAATACACAGATTTATAGGTATTGTATCTTCAAACTGTAGGATTTTTAGCAACTGAACAAGACCAATGAGCCCTCCATTCACCCTAGCAAAGAGTTGCATAACTTGGAGGGATATAAGTCCTTAAAAAGGCATGAAAATGTATTCTAAAACTCCAACACCTATTCTGGAATATACAGTAAATAAATAAATATAGTCACACATGCCTTCCCCCTGACCTTCAGGGATAATTACGAGGTCCTGATATCCATGGTCAGGCGCAAGATTTATAATGGTGTTCGTCATGTTACTAATTTGGCTCTGGACGTGTAAGGCTTGGGCCTCAGGTTTCACAATGTGCATTCTCCATGGTTTAAATGACTCTGTTGTGGAAGATTCGCCTTTCAGGGACCTCTTTGGAAATGCCAAAGAAAGGATCCCTTACACTGTGTTATATTTTAATGGTGTGGCAAAATGTAGATTTCCACCTAAATAGACATACCAAAAATGTATATTTTTTAATGAGAAGGTCATAAACAATAACTAGAAATGTGGCAAACTATAGTTTTGGCAAGTTGGTTAGGACATCTACTTTGTACATGACACAAGTAATTGTTTACAGACATATTACTTCACTTCTAATTCACTGTATCACAATTCCAGTGTGTCAGAAGATTACATTCACTAAGTTGACTGTGCCTTTAAACAGCTTGGAAAATTCCAGAAAATTATGTCATGGGTTTAGAAGCTTCTGATAGGCTAATTGACATAATTTGAGTCAATTGGAGGTGTACCTGTGGATGTAATTCAAGGTCTACCTTCAAACTCAGTACCTCTTTGCTTGACATCATGGGAAAATCTTTAAAAATGGGCCACGATCTCAGATTATTTTTTTTTGACTTCCACAAGTTTGGTTCATCCTTGGGAGCCATTTCCAAACACCTGAAGGTACCACAATCATCTGTACAAACAATAGTACACAAGTATAAACACCATGGGACCACACGGCTGTCATACCGCTAAGGAAGGAGACGTGTTCCATCTCCTAGAGATGAACGTACTTTGGTGCGAAATGTGCAAATCAATCCCAGAACAACAGCAAAGGACCTTGTGAAGATGCTGAAGGAAACAGGTACAAAAGTATCTATATCCACAGTAAAATGAATCCTACAATCTGAAAGACTGCTCAGCAAGGACGGAGCCATTGCTCCAAATCCTCCATAAAAAAGCCAGATTACAGTTTGCAATTGCACATTGGGAAAAATATTGTAATTTTTGTGAAATAAAAGCTGAAATATCATTCTCTCTTCTATTATTCTGACATTTCAAATTCTTAAAATAAAGTGGTGATCCTAACAGACCTAAAACAAGGATTTTTTTTACCAGGATTAAATGTCAGGAATTGTGAAAAACTGTGTTTAAATGTATTTGGCTAGGGTGTATGTAAACTTCCAACTTCAACTGTATGTAGGGTAAGAGGGCTTTTCAATGTATATGCTTTCCAAATATATTAACAACTATTATTATTATATTGTTATTAACAACTTATTTTAACATTTCACCTTTCTTATAATTGTTAAATAATAATTATCATATGCAGTGAAAATACAGTGAAAATACATTATAAATTCAGTTTTACATAGAAGGTGATTTGTGACCAGGAGAAGGTGGTCGTGTTTCAATTCTACAAAATTATTCCGTACTTTTTCATGTTGAGAGCTGGATTCGATCGACTTTTAACATGCTGTCACCCAGGCTGAGCTACGTTGCTCAGGGGCAGGTGAAATCTTTGTCTGGATAGGCCAGAAAATGTGACTCCCTATGCAAAAGTCACGTGTGAAACCTGATACTTCACGTCAGCTCAGCTGACACAGTGGTAGCGGAAAGCAGACAGATGGGGCTTTCTGACACTATAAGGCACTGGACCCTGCGACATTCACATAGCGCTTTGTACCCCAAAATGTCAGTAGGAACCGGTTCATTTAACCATTTAAAGTCCCCTAAATAGGGGACTTAACATTTAAGAGAGAAGTGGGGCTACTAATCAACATAAATATGAGCCAGTTTCCTGGACTAAAAAGTACTGGAGATTCTCCATTGAGCATTTAATGGAGAATCTCCATTGAGCATGTTTTTTGGTCAAGGATTAGGCATAGCCCTTTTCTGCAGTCATTGACCAAATGCTCCCTCTGGCCTCGTGGGTGGAATGTTATTCATATTTTTTATCATTTCATAATTTATCAAGATTATAAACAAAAAAGTGACGAAAATCCGGTGTTTCTATCTCAAACAGTTTTGTTAAAACCTGCAGTAAAAGGTTAAAATGGGTCCTGTGTCATTAATACATTGGAAAACTTGTAGTGTTTGTCGTGAATTTAGTAGTGTTAGTCACGTAACTTTTCTTTGTGTTATTGTAATTTTACTTTCTGTGACAATCCAATGAAGAGATTGCCAATGCAAATAAACCCACTTTATAATCTGAGCTAATCTGACATGCCTTCCTATTCTACAGATTAGAGTCACCACCATGGGTGACATCAAGAGCAGGTGGCAGCAGTGGTCTCAGCAGCACGTAGAAGGTCAGAAGCTCAACCCCTTCAGTGAGGAGTTTGACTATGAGCATGCCATGGCCCAGCGGTTGCAGAAGGGTGATGAAGGCTACGGACGCCCCAAAGAGGGATCCAAGACAGCCATGCGTGGCGAACGAGCCCAGAAACATGTGTACAAAGAAATGGAGGAGTTGTGCTGGATCGTCAAGGACATGGGCCTCAAGGACAAGAACGGAAAATCCTACATAACTTTCGGCAGGCTGTTTGACCGCTATGTCAAAATCTCGGACAAAGTGGTGGGCATAGTTTTGCGCTGCCGCAAACACAAAATGCTTGACTTTGAGGGAGAGATGCTGTGGAAAGGCCAGGATGACCATGTCGTCATTACTCTGAGGGATGTGAAAGAAGACTGAACCTGCAGATGATCTAGATTTTGACCTACACCTCTCTCTCTCACAATTTACCTAGACCCACAAGTGCCTTTCATATTCTGACCAGCACAGTCCAGGAGTAGATGTCTTAAGCATTCTAACCATGATAGCCACTGGTCATGAGTTCAACCTCAGTAGGATATTCTAAACATGCTGCAGGCCATTTAAAAAAAATTACGTGACAAAATAAATTGAGAAAAAAAACATGTGGTTTGTGGACACAATAGTGATGTGTGGGTTGACTCAAAACCCGCAGTCGATGCAGTTATACAAAGAGAAAACAATACATAAAAAAAATCCATAAATGTATAACTCTTGTGAAATTTATATCTATAGGGTACACTGAGTTTTTTCATTAGTGTGTAAGCCTAAGCTTTAGGACCTAACTGTTCGTGCTCCAAATAGCCTACCCTCCATTCGCCAAATGCTTATGGTAATGGGCAGAAAGAGTTCATGTTGATCCACTGATTAAATAAGAGAAACGTTTGCGAAAAATGGAGAGTTGAAAATAAAGAAGTGGTAAAAAAATTGGTGAAGTGGTAAAAGAGGAAGAAAGCAGTGTTACTGTATGTTACTGTATGTCTGATGATTGTGAGACGCTGTACAAATTTGACAGTCACAAGACAGGTACTTATAAAAGGCCTATGGCACATCATGGGAACTGTAGCCTACTGTTCAGGTGGGTTAAATGGAAACTGAAATCTGGACACTGACTGTAGATCTATAACCTTTGCTAGTGGTTAGAAGCATTGGGCCTGTAACCGAAAGGTCAAAGATTCATATCCCAGAGTAGACTAGGTGAAAAATCTGCCGATGTGCCAATGAGCAAGGCAATTAATCCCAATTGCTCCAGGGTCGCCATCAATAATGGCTGATCCCTAGCTCTGACCCCACTCTCATGGGGAGTAGGATACGCAAAAAAACGAATGTCCAATTCACACGTGTGAAATAGGAAAAATGCAAGTGTACATTTTGATTCGGGAAGAGGAGTGGAGAAAATTATTTCTTTCAGGATCTTGAAAGAATTTGAATGTGTAGTTAGTGACCTTCTGTAGAGGTGCTACATAAAATGTGGCTCCAAGCAGAACTGAAATCTTAGCAGTGTCAAATGACCAAATCTTATTTGGTCATTTTCACAGCTTTCTATTTCCTTACGAGCGTGCAATGGCCAAGAACATATTTCCATTTTATTGCATTTTCTAGATTGTAGCCTTCATTCTATCAATGTATTACATTATTCTTGTCACGCCCTGATCTGTTTCACCTGTTCTTGTGATTGTCTCCACCTCCTCCAGCTGTCGCTTATTTTTCCCAGTGTATTTATCCCTGTGTTTCCTGTCTCCCTGTGCCAGTTTGTCTTGTATGTTTTCAAGTTAACCAGCGTGTTTTTCCCATACTCCTGTTCTCCATTCTCTTTTTCTAGTCTTCCCGGTTTTGACCCTTGCCTGTTTTTTTCTGGACTCCGTACCCGCCTGCCTGACCCTTCTGCCTGCCATGACATCTAGCCTGTCTGCCACTCTTTACCTCTTGGACTCAGAATCTGTTTTTGAACATTTGCCTGTCCATGACCATTCTCTTGCCTACTTTTGGATTAAATAAACAACAAAGACTCTAACCATCTGCCTCCTGTGTCTGCATCTGGGTCTCGCCTTGCGTCCTTATTTTACGAACTGGCCATGACAGACCCAGCAGACTTGGACCAGCTCTGTCACGCTGTCTCCCTGAATGGAGCCACTATTGGGAAACATGAGGAGTTGTTACAGGACCTTCTGGAAGGGCTCCGTTCCTTGACGTAACTCCACGACCAAGGGTTTAAGGAGATTATTGAGAAAATCAGGGAGTTAGCTCAGAGGCTGCCTGGCACCTCTTAGAATCCCCTACCACCCAGTAATGTTTTTCCTAGTAGTGGTAAGCTTGATCAGCCTACCCCGGCTCCCCGAGAATCTCACTTACCTCCTCTGGAGCAATATTCTGGTGATCCTGGTACCCGCAGGGTTTCTTTTCTCAGTGCTCTCCTATTTTTGAGCTACAGCCATCTTCGTTTCCTTCAGACCGATCTAACCGATCTATGTTATTACGCTAATGTGGGGAAGGGCGCTCTCCTGGGCTTCGGCAGTTTGGGAGCAACAATCCGTCATTTGCTGTCATCTGGAAGATTTCATGGCAGAAATGAAGAAGGTATTCGATTCTCCGGTATCTGGGAGAGAGGCGGCCAGTAAACTTCTGGAATTACGTCAAAACTCACATAGTGTGGCAGACTACGCAGCTGATTTTCACACATTGGCCGCCAAGAGCGCCTGGAATTCAGAGTCTTTTTTCGATACTTCTCTTCACGGATTATCTGAGGTGGTAAAAGATGAGCTAGCTGCTCGGGAACTACCAGTGACTCTACCAGTGACTCTCTCATCGTCCTCACCATTAGAATTGATGGACTTCTCAGGGATAGGCGACCCATCAGCGCGAAAGTTGTAAATCATGCAACAAATGTCGGTACATATAAATGTCTTATATCGGCTGAAAGCTTACATTCTTGTTAATATAACTGCACTGTCCAATTTCCAGTAGCTATATTACTTCGGGAAAAAAATGCTATGCTATTGTTTGAGGAGAGCTCCTAACAACTAAACACTTTTTTTTCATCGCGATAGGGTTGATAAATTCACCTTTGAAGGTGAAATGTGTACTTACATTCTGATATCTTGCTCTGATTTATCATCTGCAGGGTCCCAGAGAAAACATGAAGCGTTGTTTTGATAGATTAAATCCTTTTCATATCACAAAAAGGTCCATATAGCATGCACAATCAATTTTGTATTTCCACTCGTTCAATTTGCAAAGAAAGGAGTCTGTGAAAATCTAACCCTAAACATTGTTTCAACCAGTCAAATCACGTTCGTATTTAGGTTGGTTTGTTCTTTGTATTTTCTTCTACCAGATATAGACCAGTTATATTCTCCCATATTCACATTTCCACAAACATCAATGTTCTTCCTTTCAAATGGTACCAACAATATTCATATCCTTGCTTCAGTCCTGGCCGTTAGATTTTGGTATGTCATTTTTGACAAAAATTGAAAAAAGGGGACTATCCCTAAGACGTTTTAAAGTGGAGAAGAGCAAGTTCCACCGCTCCACAATCACTTTTCCGGGATACATAATAAAAAAATAAAAAAATCCTTTATTTAACTAGGCAAATCAGTAAAGAACAAATTCTTATTTTCAATGACAGCCTAGGAACAGTGGGTTAACTGCCTTGTTCAGGGGCGGAACAACAGATGTTTAATTTGTCAGCTTGTGGATTCGATCCTGTTACTAATCCAATGCTCTAACCACTAGGCCACCTGCCGCCCCAAAATCATCTTCGAAGGGAATGTTCAGATTGATCCGTAAAAAGTGAGAGAGTGGTGGATTGGTTCCAACCCACGTACAGGGTGCAGCTACAGCGGTTTCTGGGGTTTTCTCATTTTTACCATTGTTTCATTCGGGGCTACAGCAACCTGACTGCTCCCCTCTCTGCACTCACCTCTCCCACAGTACTGTTCACATGGTCCCCTGCAGCAAACAAGGCTTTTGTGGATTTGAAGCAACGATTCACCACTGCCATCCGGATCCGACCCGTCAGTTTGTGGTGGAGTTTGACGCTTTTGACGTGGGAGTAGGGGCCATTCTTTCTCAGCGATCCGTCCAGGACCAAAAGCTTCATCCCTGTGCCTTCACTTCCCATCGTCTCAACTTGGCGGAGAGGAACTTTGACGTTGGCAACCGGGAACACCTAGCAGTAAATATGGCCTTGGAGGAGTGGAGGCACTGGCTGGAAAGGGCGGAACATCTAATTTGGAATATCTTCACACAACCAAGCGCCTTAACTCTAGGCAGGCCCTTTGGGCTCTGTTATTCACAGAGGTTTAATTTCACCTTCCCCTACCACCCAGGGTCCAAAAATGTGAAGCCGGACACCCTTTTCCACCTGTACAGTTCTGCTACCACACCCTTGGAATCAGAGACCATCCTCCCTGCCTCATGTTTGGCGGCTGCGCTTGTCTGCGGTATTGAGACTCTGGTTCGCAAAGCACAACGTTCCCAGCTGGACCCTGGGGAAGGTCCGGCTAACCGGATGTTTGTTCCTGATTCAGTCCAGTCCCAAGTCCTGAAATGGGCTCATTCCTCCAGGCTTACCTGTCATCCTGGTTCTCGTCATACCCTGGCTTTCCTTCGACAGCACTTCTGGTGGCCCACCATGACTCCTGATGTCTTGGCCTTCGTCACGGCATGCATGGTGTGTGCTCAAAGCAAGACTCTGCAGTAGGCTCCGCCTGGTCACCTTCACCTTCAGCCATTTCCTGTTCCTCATCACCCCTGGTTCCATATTTCCCTGGATTTTTTCACTGGGCTTCCTCCGTCAGATGGCAACACCACCATCCTGACAGTGGTTGACAGGTTCTCCAAGGCCACCCATTTCATGCCTCTTCCTAAATTACCTTCCGCCAAGGAGACGGCCCAGCTCATGGTGCATGGTGCCAGGAATACTCTCCCCTGCTCGGGCACTGGACTATCCCCCTTCGAATGCTCCAAGGGATATCAGCCCAAATATTCCCAGTGCAAGAAGTGGAGGTCAACCCATCTTCACCCCAGATGTTTGTCCGTTGCAGTCGGCGTAACTGGAAAAGAGATCCGACTGCTCTTCTCAAGACATCCTCCAGGTATCGTCCACAAGCAGATTGCCACCGGACTCTGGCTCCCCACTGTCGGAAAGAGGGTATGGTTATCCACTCTACCCCTACTGGTAGAATCCCATAAACTTTCCCCCGTTTCATTGGTCTCCATTCTCTTTTTCTTGTCTTCCCGGTTTTTACCCTTGCCTGTTCTGGTCAGCAAAGGTTAATTTTGTCTTCTAAGGCAACATATTATAAAAGGAGAGATGCTGCATATATCTAGTTACAGACAAGTTGACTAACAAATAGTCAAAAAATTGTTTCGCCGTCTCTGTCTGTAACCTACAGCGCATTTTCAATATTTCCTGGTTAGAGTCAGGTGCGGTCAGATTTTCACTTCGTCACATATAGTTGGGTGGTTGCGGAGGTTTATTAGCAAATGCGGACGGGTGCAGGTGAACAATCAGCTGACACCACTAGAACACACGCTTGAACAAGTCACATCTGAAAAATGTCACGTGGATATTTTGTTTACATGAGTCAGACATGGTTTTCCGTGGTTTCACATTGATTTTCACATGTACATTTGTTTGTACATGTACATTTGTTTGTACACAAATAATCCTTTGCAAAATGTTAACTATGCAAGCCATTGGCAAATGGATACAGCTCTTCATCATGCAAACAATGATAGCCATTGAACATGAGTAGAAAGATCAAGGGAAAGTCAAGTCTGAAATGTCAAAGTGGAAATTACAAACTTCAGAAGCCTTTTTAAACCTTAAATACACTACAAGTCAAAAATGTCCTGCATTGCATGAAAGTGCTCCTGCAACATTGTGATCAAATTAAGATCCGACATCTGTATTGGACATAAGTAAAGGACACTTGTGGTGTTCCACAAACTAACAGTGGTTGTAGTTCCTGAGTTTCGATTACCATTTATGCTAGAAGCTGGTTTTGAATAGAGCCTAACAATGCTCTATTAGATATGGGAGGAAATCTTGAGTATGCTGAACATGATATGCTAAACATTTAAAACATTATAAGATCATGTTACTGGAACGTACAATAAGCTATCAGCAATCAGTGTAGTTTTTTCATTCCATGATTGAAATATGATATACAAGAAACAGCTCACATCTTTATATTAACAGGGATAGTTGCTTAACGTGAATTTTTTTTCCAAAATTAAAGCATGTAAGTCTTCTTACAGAAAGTCAATGTGTACATTTCCAGATTTTTATACAGTGATACAGGTTATTTATTTGTTTGTTCTTGACTGTATTATATTTCTCCCAAACAGCTGTATTTATAATGAAAATATTTTTGTGTTATTTGAAATATGTTTTTGGTGAATTGTGTGTGTGTGTGCGTGGGTGGGTGCATGTCTCTATGTACGTACAGAACCAGTCGAAAGTTTGGACACGCCTACTCATTCCAAGGGTTGATCTTTATTTTTACTATTTTCTACATTGTAGAATAATAGTGAAGACATCAAAACTATGAAATAACACATATGGAATAAAGTAGTAACCACAAAAGTGTTAAACAAATCGAAATATATTTTATATTTTAGATTGTTCAAATAGCCACCATTTGCCTTGATGACAGCTTTGCACACTCTTGATATTTTCTCAACCAGCTTCATGAGGTCACCTGGAAAGCATTTCAATTAACAGGTGTGCCTTGTGAAATGTCTTTCCTTAATGTGTTTGAGCCAATCAGTTTTGTTGTGACAAGATAGGGGTGGGATACAGAAGATAGCCCTATTTGGTAAAATACCAAGTCCATATTATGGCAAGAACAGCTCAAATAAGCAAAGACAAATGACAGTCCATCATTACTTTAAGGCATGAAGGTCAGTCAATCCAGAAAATTTCAAGAACTAATATTTCGTCAATTGCAGTCACAAAAATCATCAAGCACTATGATGAAGCTGGCTCTCATGAGGACTGCCACAAGAACAGAAGACCCAGATTTACCTCTGCTGCAGAGGATAAGTTCATTAGAGTTACTAGCCTCAGAAATTGCAGCCCAAATAAATGCTTCACAGAGTTCAAGCAACAGACACATCTCAACATCAACTGTGCAGAGGAGACTGTATGAATCAGGCCTTCATGGTCAAATTGCTGCAAAGAAACCACTACTAAAGTACACCAAAAAGAATGGACCTTCTTAGGCCAAGAAACACGAGCAATGGATATTAGACCGGTGGAAATCTGTCCTTTGGTCTGATGAGTCCAAATTTGAGGTTTTGGGTTCCAACCGCCATGTCTTTGTTAAATGCAGAGTAGGTCAACGGATTATCTCCTTATGTTTGGTTCCCACCGTGCAGCATAGAGGAGGAGGTGTGATGGTGTGGGGGTGCTTTGCAGGTGACACTGTCTGTGATTTATTTAGAATCCTAGGCACACTTAACCAGCATGGCTACCACGGCATTCTGCAGCGATACACCATCCCATCTGGTTTGCGCTTAGTGAGACTATCATTTGTTTTTCAACAGGACACCTCCAGGCTGTGTAAGGGCTATTTAACCAAGAAGAAGAGTGATGGATTTCTGTATCAGATGACCTGGCCTCCACAATCACCTGATCTCAACCCAATTTAGATGGTTTGGGATGAGTTGGACTGCAGAGAGAAGGAAAAGCAGCCAACAAGTGCTCAGTATGTGTGGGAACTCCTTCAAGGCTGTTTGAAAAGCATTCCAGGTGAAGCTGGTTGAGAGAATGCCAAGAGTGTGCAAAGCTGTCATAAAGAGGAAGCTACTTTGAAGATCTAAAATATGAAATATATTTGTATTTGTTTAACACTTTTTTGGTTACTACATGATATCCTATGTGTTATATCATAGTTTTGATTCCTTCACCATTATTCGACAATGTAGAAAATAGAACAAATAAAGAAAAACCCTTGAATGAGTAGTTGTGTCCAAACATTTGACTGGTACTCTATATGAGGTGTGTATAGTCGGGTGTGTGGATGAGTGTGACCTTACTGTACTACACACTAATCAAATCACAGAAAGTTGAAGCGGATCTTAAAAGAGAGGAAGGCTCCCAGACACAAGCAGAAGTCTGTTGTGTTGACATTCACACGAAAAAGGACCTAGAGGCCAAATTATTCCGTGACCTTCGGAGGTCTATTCAAACAATTCAAACAAATCGATTAAAAAAGTAAGTTCCCTATGTATGTTCATCCACTTCAAAGTAATTCCAGCATCCAAACTGCACTGTGCGCTCGCAGCATTTGATTTACTGTATGTAACAGCTCAAAAAGTGTAACGACATTCAGCAATTGTCTTTGGGTTTACACTCTTGTAGACTGAAATAATGTATGTGTCTTGCTGACAAAAGGATATTTTTTGTTGAAAGAAAAGTTGGGACACCTGAAGAGGGGCTGAAATACAAGACTGTCCTGGGAAGACATGTGCAGCCACATGGAATTCATTTTTTAAAACCATGACACAGAGTAATGTGCACTCTGCAAAGGACAACCAACAACCAGGCTGAGCTCTGTCTATGACCGCCATGGAGTGCCCTATACAGTCTACAAATGCTGTAGGTAACTTATGCTGTAGGTAAATGCTGTAGGTAACTTGAAAATATGACTTTAGGCTAGGTTGCATTGTTTACATAATCCGTTCATAAATAATTAACATTGATGTATTGGTATAGATTTTATTGCTTACCATAATCTGTTGATTTCATGTTGTCTGTCAAAGATACACACAGCAATGTTCACAACATGTTGTTACAAATAGGAGTAAACTATTTTATTGACAGTTGGAATAGAATAATATTTCACCAAATTGTGCATTACTCAACAATTAGTTTGAAAGAATTTCAAATATTGATGTTATAAATTATTGTGAGAAAACCAAGGATCCACATGCTTAACAGCATCAGAAAGGATGTGTTCCCCATTTCATCCCACACCTCTGCACAAGAAAATGATATGCTCTGGATCTAGTTGAAACACACCCATGTATTTTACTAACATAAAACAGTGCTTTCCTCTTTTAAATACCCAAACCCGCAAAGCAACAGAGACGCATGGGGCAAATTAAACTGACAAAATAAGCATTGGACAAAATTGAATTCAAAATAAGTTGAGACATCGAAGAGAAAAAAAACAGTTCACATTTTTACACTTTTTTCCCCTTGAATTACATTTTAGGATTGTTAAGTCATCTGGTATGATTCTTGTGTTTTTAAGGCCTCTACTTGCATCACAATTGATGGTAATGAATTGAGATGTGCATGACAGATACGAGTAAAACAAAAGGGATAAGGATTCTGATGATAGCACATTTTTTGTGTTTTTTTGACATTCTCCACCAATTAACCATAGTGAAACATCTCATTACAACAAACTGAAAGTCACACACCACTTCATTAGACCCATGAATTAAACTGTTGGATAGGCGATATCATACCTCTATGGCTGAGATACAGTATATGAGACAACCACAAGTTAAATTTGAAATCGGGTTGCACTTGTAAGTAGTTACATGGTTAATATTTTGAGCATTCTTCAAACATTTCCTACAATTTTCATTCAATCATAACATTTATTTTGTATTATATCACAGTTGGTGAATCTTACAATAAACCATGTTCCATTCCATTTGGAAATCCAAAATGGTACACCAAAGTACTAAAGTAGGTGAATGACAACCATGCAATGTCAATATTATTTTATTTTATTAATTTTTCATATAGCTACTTTAAATTGATTTTGAAAGTAATGGTATAAGGAACAGAAGCCTGGAAGCTATTGTCTTTAATTGATAAAGGTTATTCCTCAAACTAAAACCTTCCATCAGTTTTTGATTGGAAAATGACTTCAGTTTTAAAATGGAGATTATTTAATGCCATGTGTATCTTTCAGTTGACATGGTACTAAATAATATCAGTTATTTTTGAAAACATAGATTTTTCCCCAAAGGTTTGTTTTACATATAAAAAGAAAATATTTTGGCACAAAGAAATAAAAAATACAAAAACATTCCATTTAAGATAAGTAGATTGATTTGATCTATACATTTTTTTCATGTGTGAAATGTACAAAATACAATCGTACAGTACAATGCACTTTTTTTTACAAATGTTTTAAATCCTTAACTAGTTTTTCCAATATTCTTCAATAATATGGCGTCTTTCTTTTCATGTCTCTTCTATATAATATGTTCAGGCTAGTAAAGGTTCAATCCAAATGTTTTCTTGTTTGATTGTAAACTTGGTACAATGTGGTAAATGAGTTTTCTGGTCAGACTATGAGTGAAACTGTTTCTCAACATATCACCAACTCTGTTTAATTTTGTCCTCTTTGTCCTATTGAGCCACCCTAATGATGTAGCATTTGTCAGTTCAAACACATGCATACACTTATACACTCACTCACACAAATGCATGCATACATACATACATACATATACATACATACATACATACATATACATACATACATACATACATACATACATACATACATACATACATACATACATACATACATACATACATACATACATACATACATACATACATACATACATACATACATACATACATACATACATACATACATACATACATACATACATACATACATACATACATACAAACAGTACATACATACAAACAGTACATACATACTTTACACACTTATTGTCTACACTGGATTGCATATAAATTACTTACAGGTTGTATTACCTTAATAATAGTTTTAGCCTTATACATCACACTTTGAGGGACATAACATGGAGGTTTGTTGTGGATTGTTGTGGATGGGTGCTGCTACTTATTGCTTTACAAAATGAAGATACTGATTGGAAAAAATACATGTTTCAAAACAGTAAGTCTTGGTATCATATTCCTGTACCAGTGCTACCTGCTCTAGTGAGCTCTTATCTTTATCACTTTGATGCTGTGCCTACAATTTAATGTTCATCTTAAGACTTGAATTTAGTCTTCAAGTTAATTCAGCATTTTCAAAATGTTGTCTCCATATTATTTTTTATATTTCATAAAAATTTGACTTAATACATTATACACAACATGTAGGCTCATTCTAGCTAGACCCAGGTGTTCTGTGTAGTACTTAAACGGACCAAATACACTTGTTTCTTAATAGTTAATACAGCTATTCTGTTTTCAACAGTAGCACATGAGTCAGAATTGCAATAATCTTCATAAATCTGAACTTAACTGCTACATGTTAAGGACAATACACAATGTTCCAGTGAATGGTTAAAATGGTTTAGCTCCTCAATCAATTTACAATTTAGTTTTAACCAACTTGTGTTGTTTCACTTCCCCTTGTAATTTCTCATGCTTACTATTATTATTTTGTGATAAGCTAATATGGTATTCTGTCATGCAGATGCTACCACCTAATGCTACAACCTTACTATGCTACCAAGTTCTGCGTCTCTGCCCTTTGAACATGAATCAAATAAATCAGAAAACACACTTTGGCTCACTCAAGACTAACATTCATAGAAAAACATCCATAATAAAGCGGCCAAATAAAATACATGTTATTTTCATTACCCTACAGCTCTACAATTTTCTGTAAATTCCTTTGATTTAATTATATATCTGTCATATTTCCTCTCAGACCTTTGTAGATGATGAAAAAATATATTTCAAGCTTTCCTCACTGCTTCACTTGTGGAGTTGTGTTAATCACTACCTGCTTTGACAGTGTCATAATGATGATTGTAATTTAAAAAAGGACAGCTCTAACTGAAGCTTCAGTGCCCCTGTCACGAGCTGTAATCAGATGTTTCCTTTCGAAAATTACCCTTTTGAACAATGGCACAAGCTACAAAGTCAAGACACTTACTGGTAAATTGGCACAGTTGAAACTGTTAAAATATTAGACAAGCTTCAAAGAGAATCTTAAATCTATTCAAACAACACTTAAGCTCAATTTAAATTTGAATTCTCAGCTTGGCTTATTTAATTGTAGAGAGAATCTGCTTTCCTTGGTGGTAGATGTCTAGAACTTGTGTTGGCTTATTTGCTTCTGTACCAGCTACATTATAACCATGATATTGCACATTCAGCTCTGTGTTGCAACCTTCAGCTTCAGACCCAATGGCTGCCACCAGAACACAGGAATGAAACATTCCCAGAGGAATGCTCCCATGACACGCATTGACATATTATCTGGGGCCATGTAAAAAAACAGCCCAAGTCAAGAGTAAGAATAAGGAAATCCTATTCTCAAAGTCTTTCTAGAACTTTGGTGCCCCCTTTTTCTGCTGTTTAAAATAAATTATTTCTGAAAAACAGTGCAAGGCCAGTGTCACTAACCATCTCAGAGCAGTACACTACGGTCAATATATGTCCCTCTGAAGGGGTAGTGCATTTCTTTTGGGGGGCACACAAAGGGAAGGGTTTGTTCAAAAAAGAGCCTGTTAGCAAAGTTCTTAAGAGCGCTCAAAGGATGGGCCCACGGTGCTCTCCAAGGACAGTTGGGAAGAGTGCCGGATCAATGGTGCCATCGTGGGGTCCACCATGGACGAGGTGGGGAAAAGCTTGTACCAGCCAATCACCATGTTCGTCAAATCCAGCTCCTCCAATAAGATGCGGGCGACACCCATGAAGCATTTACGATCCATTCGTCCGTAGTTTCCCCAAACAATCACCTGTTGGAGAAATAAAATGGGAATGTCAGTGAGACAAACAGAGATGCTATTTCCTGCAGGACAAAATAATCAATGACCAAAATTGATTTCCTCTGTGACTCAGTAGACAAATCACTTCTACTAATGTTTCTCAATCTTTGGACGGAAGATTGTTTCTCTGCCTAGGCCTCCACTACATATATGGTTCCTCCTCAACCTCAGGTTTCCAGAGGACATTTTGCAGAGGGGCTGGGTTCTATTTAAGCCTATAATGTTTGTTATGACAGAAAGGAGTAAATGTTCTCCTCTGAAAATGTTATTTCAGATGAACATCCCCTTTCCTTTCTAATACCAGAAAACCAGGCAGTTTATCCCTGTGTTCCCATGCCAAGTCTCCGAGAGGCAGAAATGTGTCTGAACAGAATGATAAGGAAGGAGGTGCAAAGATCTAATTATGCAGTGATAGGACACCAAATCATTGCTGGGATTATTCACAAGCTGTCAAGTAAACAGTAACTGTTTTGAAAGGCTATTAACCTCTCTGTTCTGTTCTAACTGCTAGGGCATGACTTTAGTTAGCCATATCCATGCAGAGCCCTTTTGCGGCTTCAATAGAGAAACTAAACTTGGGATATACAGAGCCTGGCTCAAATGGATAAGGCTATCAAAATATGAAAATAGGGCAGTCACTATACTTTATTCTTTCTTTGGCACAGTCACTAATGTATGTCGGTGGAGTAAACTCAGCATGCCTTCAGTCCTTCCATTGTGCTTGTTCTCATAGCCGAGTGGGCAAGCCTGATCCCATACTAATAGAAACTGATTTTGTATGTCTGTACTGCCACAGGTGTGTGTGTGAGAAGTAAACAGGAAGAAGGTGTGAGAGGGAGCAGGGAGGAAAGAATGAGTGGAGAAAAATATCCAGTGGACTTGTATATCAGGCTTCCTGGAGCAATCGTCCAAATCATCACTTTTCATCGTCTGATTGCACCTTCGGGGCAAGGAATTTGTTCCACTGGTAATGGTAGATGGTAGCTGACGCTACACTTATAGATATACTTTACATGATGTTGTCTTTACATCTTCATAGGCTAGTCTACAAAATTAGACAACAACACTAGTTAACATTAGCCCGGTGTCCTGCATTTGAGGTTATCGTCAACAGGAGTAAATATTCAGAGATACAGTATCTTTGATTGCCGCAGTCACTGCCATTGTAATTATAGTAGAGACCACCAGGGCCATGTTCATTGGGCACCAAGCGGAAGAAAACAGATGGAAAAGGGGAGGGACTACCTGGACCTGGATACTCATGATCAATTTCTGTTTCAAAACATTTTTAAACATTTTCCATTGCGTGTCCTTATGAACATGAAACTGATGACGTATACATTACGTATATGGAGTGAATAGTGACTGAAATCTGTTTTACCTTACCTGAACGACTTTCGCCTGTGGACTCTCCGAGAACACCAGCACTTGGTTATACAGGGGGTCCAGGGATTTCCTAACCGACTTTGTCTTCTTTTTTGCAACACAGATCCCCTTTTCAAGGAGGTACACTTTAATGTAAGCCGCTGGCAACAAGAGAAGACAGGTATAATTGCATTGTGTGTCTCTGGGGAACGCGTAATACCTCAAAGCAATCAGATCACACAGATACGCTTTTCATCCCCCATTTCAGATTACAAGATTAAATATTAGACTTTGAAATCTACCATGAGGAACAAGGTTTGCAGTGTCTCAAAAATGGTTTTGTTTCTTCCTCCACTGTAGCAATATATGGTTTATTTTGAGTTCTGATTGGATATCATCTCCCAGAGAACTAAAGGGATTAGATGATGGTTGCATCTCCTTGCTCACCTGGAGGTCCTTTGGATCCAGGTTTCTGTGTGAGTCCTCTGGCCTGCACAATCTCCACCTCCAAACCACCATTTCTCTCCAGCAGGCCTATTTCAACATCACCTGGATAATTATAAACATATCTATGACAATAGCCACTCACTCACACTCACAAACTTTACTACTATTGAATGTTGGCTGTATGGTTCATACACATTACCTAATTGTATTACATTTCCTAACTCATGAAACCACACAAATCTTTTTGCTTTAAGACAAACAATATATATTTTGCTCATGTGGTGAAGTGTGGCCCCTTCTGTCCATTACTGCACAATATATCTGTCCAGTTAAATAAAGGCTAAATAAATCGAATCAAATCAAATTTAAGGGACTTCTTTTGGCTCGCTATCTCAAACACAGCGTTGTAACTCTCACCCAATGATGTTGTGGCTAATGTCTGTCGCCCAACAAACTGTGCAGGGCCCATCCCATCTAGGAAGTCACTGAATTGGGCGTCAGAGGCAAGGCACATCCCACTGTAATTTAGACTGGCAAAAAGGAGAAAGAAAATATTAAATTAGAGAAACTGTCAGCTTCGCTTCTCTAAAGAGCAATCCTAGTAAGGCTTTATTTAATTAAGCTTTGTTTTACAGCTCCCTGCCAGGTAGCTATGTAGGAATTACATTTTGGTTTCTTTGAGATTCAGTGACACAACTTTTGTTGAATTCTTAGTTAATAATACCATGTAAATATAAGATAAGTATGAGTAAGCACCAGTGTTACGCTTTATTTTATGAGAATTTCTGAAAAATCATCGGATGTTTTGGAATCAAAATATTACTGCACGTAAGGCGCCAATCTAAAGTGAGATTTTTGGATATAAATATGCACATTATCGAACAAAACATACATGTATTGTGTAACATGATGTCCTATGAGTGTAACATGATGTCCTATCCTTGTCTGGAAAAAAATATGTTTATTTTTACTTGGCTATGACCTAACATAATCATATGTTTTGCTTTAGCAAATCGGACATGATGGGTAGATTAAAAAGGATGTTTATCTTTCATTTGCTGTATTGGACTTGTTAATGTGTGAAAGTTACATATTTCTAAAAAATATTTTTGAATTTTCTGCGCTGCCTTTACAGCGGAATGTTGCCGCTAGCGGAACTCCTGCACTAGAAAAGTTAAAACTTGTTTTTCAACCACTCCACAAATGTATTTTTGGCAAGTCGGTTAGGACATCTACTTTGTGCATGACACAAGTAATTTTTCCAACAATTGTTTACAGACAGATTATTTCACTTATAATTCACTGTATCACAATTCCAGTGGGTCAGAAGTTTACATACACTAAGTTGACTGTGCCTTTAAACAGCTTGGAAAATTCCAGAAAATGATGTCATGGCTTTAGAAGCTTCTGATAGGCTAACTGACATCATTTGAGTCAATTTGAGGTGTACCTGTGGATGTATTTCAAGGCCTACCTTCAAACTCAGTGCCTCTTTTCTTGACATCATGAGAAAATCAAAAGATATCAGCCAAGCCCACAGAAAAAAATTGTAGACATCCACAAGTCTGGTTCATCCTTGGGAGCAATTTCCAAAGGCCTGAATTTACCATGTTAATCTGTACAAACAATAGTACGCAAGTATAAACACCATGGGACCACGCAGCCTTCGAGACCTATATCGACACACCTGAAAGGCCGCTCAGCATGGAAGAAGCCACTGCTCCAAAACTGCCATAAAAAAGCTAGACTACAGTTTGCACTTGCAAATGGAGACAAAGATCATACTTTTTGGAGAAATGTCCTCTCGTCTGATGAAACAAAAATAGAACTGTTTGGCCATAAAGACCATCGTTATGTTTGGAGGAAAAAGGAGGAGGCTTGCAAGCCGAAGAACATCATCCCAACCGTGAAACACGGGGGTGGCAGCATCATGTTATGGGGGTGATTTGCTGCAGGAGGGACTTGTGCACTTCACAAAATAGATGGCATCATGAGGTAGAGAAATGATGCGGATATATTGATGCAATCTCAAGACATCAGTCAGGAAGTTGGTCGCAAATGGGTCTTCCAAAAGTACAATGACCCTAAGCATACTTCCAAAGTTGTGTCAAAATGGCTAAAGGACAACAAAGTCAAGATATTGGAGTGGCCATCACAAAGCCCTGATCTCAATCCCATAGAAAATGTGTGGGCAGAACTGAAAAAGTGTGTGCGAGCAAGGAATGGGCCAAAATTTACCCAACTTATTGTGGTAAGGTTGTGGAAACGTTTGACCCATGTTAAACAATTTAAAGGCAATGCTACCAAATACTAATTTAGTGTATGTAAACTTCTGACCCACTGGGAATGTGACGAAAGAAATTAAAGCTGAAATAATTTATTCTCTCTATTCTTATTCTGACATTTCACAGTCTTAAAATAAAGTGGTGATCCAAACTGAACTAAGACAGGGAATTTTTACTAAGATTAAATGTTAGGAATTGTGAAAACCTCAGTTTAAATGTATTTGGCTAAGGTGCATGTAATCTTCCGACTTCAGCTGTAAAATGTCTGCTAAATGGCATATGATAATTAGTTTTGAATAAAATTACTATTTTACTTCTTCACCCCCCTCACTCAATCACAGTGATTGGAGAGGCACCTGAGCTCTTATACTCAGCTCATCCCGATTTCCTTTGTATTTTATTCCGTCAGAGACAAAATGCTGCCAAAAATCCCACATCAAGTAATTCCCTTAATTCTGCCTCCAGGCTGGTGGTTTAGCTGCTCCTCGGTGCTGGCCTGCCGCCAGAGGACCACTCTGTGCTGCTTCCTGCCATAGACAGGCCGCCCAAACTCCAGCCTCATTGTCAGACACCATTAAGCCAAAGCTGCCGCTATTATATAAGAGCACTGAGTTCCACTGCACCAATACAGTGGCAGTTCTCTATCGAATGTTTAATTGACATGAACCCACAGGGGTTTTCCTTGAATATTGGAGGGGGTAAGGCTGATGTTGTGTTGAAGGGAGGTGTATGATGAGGGCATTTGTTATCGCTTTACTAGGGGTGGCCATTGCTATGTTTAGATGTTGTCATTGAATAACTCAGTCCATTGCAGGACATGGCAACTAACATACTGTAATAAAGTGTAATGCAGTGTGTGTTGTTGTGGCTCCCAGGTCAGTGTTACAGACTGCTGACATTGTGACTGCAGATACAATTATTCTTCTAGGTTCACAGGTGCATTTGATTTTACTGTGGTATTTACATTTCACTATATGTACACCATTGCCGCTTTGAAATGTATTAAAAACATGTACCAACCCAAACCCTGGTACCCAGTTTGTTTTTGTTGAAGTACCAAAAATGTGATGAATTGTTACCACTTAACCTCTTACAGTGCCTTGCGAAAGTATTCGGCCCCCTTGAACTTTGCGACCTTTTGCCACATTTCAGGCTTCAAACATAAAGATATAAAACTGTATTTTTTTGTGAAGAATCAACAACAAGTGGGACACAATCATGAAGTGGAACGACATTTATGCAAAATTATTCAGCCCCCTTAAGTTAATACTTTGTAGCGCCACCTTTTGCTGCGATTACAGCTGTAAGTCGCTTGGGGTATGTCTCTATCAGTTTTGCACATCGAGAGACTGACATTTTTTCCCATTCCTCCTTGCAAAACAGCTCGAGCTCAGTGAGGTTGGATGGAGAGCATTTGTGAACAGCAGTTTTCAGTTCTTTCCACAGATTCCCGATTGGATTCAGGTCTGGACTTTGACTTGGCCATTCTAACACCTGGATATGTTTATTTTTGAACCATTCCATTGTAGATTTTGCTTTATGTTTTGGATCATTGTCTTGTTGGAAGACAAATCTCCGTCCCAGTCTCAGGTGTTTTGCAGACTCCATCAGGTTTTCTTCCAGAATGGTCC
This sequence comes from Oncorhynchus masou masou, assembly GCF_036934945.1. NCBI lineage: Eukaryota > Metazoa > Chordata > Actinopteri > Salmoniformes > Salmonidae > Oncorhynchus > Oncorhynchus masou. The sequence continues at coordinate 57,624,319 of NC_088217.1, forward strand.
TGTATTTGGCTCCATCCATCTTCCCATCAATTTTAACCATCTTCCCTATCCCTGCTGAAGGAAAAGCAGGCCCAAACCATGATGCTGCTACCACCATGTTTGACAGTGGGGATGGTGTGTTGCTTTTTCACCAAACATAACGTTTTGCATTGTTGCCATAAAGTTCAATTTTGGTTTCATCTGACCAGAGCACCTTCTTCCACATGTTTGGTGTGTCTCGCAGGTGGCTTGTGGCAAACTTTAAACAACACTTTATGGATATCTTTAAGAAATGGCTTTCTTCTTGCCACTCTTCCATAAAGGCCAGATTTGTGCAATATACGACTGATTGTTGTCCTATGGACAGAGTCTCCCACCTCAGCTGTAGATCTCTGCAGTTCATCCAGAGTGATCATGGGACTCTTGGCTGCATCTCTGATCAGTCTTCTCCTTGTATGAGCTGAAAGTTTAGAGGGATGGCCAGGTCTTGGTAGATTTACAGTGGTCTGATACTCCTTCCATTTCAATATTATCGCTTGCACAGTGCTCCTTGGGACGTTTAAAGCTTGGGAAATCTTTTTGTATCCAAATCCGGCTTTAAACTTCTTCACAACAGTATCTCGGACCTGCCTGGTGTGTTCCTTGTTCTTTATGATGCTCTCTGCGCTTTTAACGGACCTCTGAGACTATCACAGTGCAGGTGCATTTATACGGAGACTTGATTACACACAGGTGGATTGTATTTATCATCATTAGTCATTTAGGTCAACATTGGATCATTCAGAGATCCTCACTGTACTTCTGGAGAGAGTTTGCTGCACTGAAAGTAAAGGGGCTGAATAATTTTGCACGCCCAATTTTTCAGTTTTTGATTTGTTAAAAAAGTTTGAAATATCCAATAAATGTCGTTCCACTTCATGATTGTGTCCCACTTGTTGTTGATTCTTCACAAAAAAATACAGTTTTATATCTTTATGTTTGGAGCCTGAAATGTGGCAAAAGGTCGCAAAGTTCAAGGGGCCCGAATACTTTCGCAAGGCACTGTACATCTATGGGGGCGCTATTTCATTATTGGATAAAAAAACGTCCCCGTTTTAAGCGCAATATTTTGTCACAAAAAGATGCTCGACTATGCATATAATTGACAGCTTTGGAAAGAGAACACTCTGACGTTTCCAAAACTGCAAAGATATTGTCTGTGAGTGCCCCAGAACTGATGCTACAGGCGAAACCAAGATGAAACTTCAAACAGGAAATGAGCAGGATTTTTGAGGCTCTGTTTTTCATTGTCTCCTTATATGGCTGTGAATGCGCAAGGAATGAGCCTGCCCGATCTATCGTTTCCCCAAGGTGTTTGCAGCATTGTGACGTATTTGTAGGCATATCATTGGAAGATTGACCATAAGAGACTACATTTGCCAAGTGTCCGCCCGGTGTTCTCCGTCGAAATTGGTGCGTCATCTTCAACTGCACGTCTTTTTCCAAGCGATTCAGGAGACATCCACGAACGATATATCTATGAAGAGATATGTGAAAAACACCTTGAGGATTGATTCTAAACAGCGTTTGCCGTGTTTCAGTCGATATTATGGAGTTAATTTGGAAAACAGTTCGCCTTTTTTGATGACTGAATTTTCGTTTTTTTTTGGTACCCAAACGTAATGTACAAAACGGAGCGATTTCTCCTACACAAAGAATCTTTCAGGAAAAACTGAACATTTGCTATGTAACTGAGAGTCTCCTCATTGAAAACATCCGAAGTTCTTCAAAGGTAAATGATTTTATTTGAATCCTTTTCTGGTTTTTGTGCAAATGTTGCCCGCTAAATGCTACGCTAAATGCTACGCTAGCTATCAATACTCTTACACAAATGCTTGTTTTGCTATGGTTCAAAAGCATATTTTGAAAATCTGAGACGACAGTGTTGTAAAGAAAAGGCTAAGCTTGAGAGCTAGCACATTCATTGAATTTAATTTGCGATTTTCATAAATAGTTAACATTACGTTATGCAAATGAGCTTGAGGCTATAACTGGACACAGGTTTTTTTCATAGCCAAACGTGAACAAAACGGAGCGATTTGTCCTACACAAATAATGTTTTTTGATAAACTGAACATTTGCTATCTAACTGAGAGTTTCCTCATTGAAAACATCTGAAGTTCTTCAAAGGTAAATTATTTTATTTGAATGATTTTCTTGTTTTTGTGAAAATGTTGCTGGCTGAATTCTAGGCTCATAACTTTGCTAGCTATCAATACTCTTACACAAATGCTTGTTTAGCTATGGTTGAAAAGCATATTTTGAAAATCTGAGATGACAGTGTTGTTAACCTCTTAGATCTATGGGGGCGCTATTTCATTTTTGGATGAAAAACGTTCCCGTTTTAAACAAGATATTTTGTCACAAAAAGATGCTCGACTATGCATATAATTGATAGCTTTCGAAAGAAAACACTCTGACGTGTCCAAAACTACCAAGATATTCTCTGTGCATGCCCTAGAACTTGAGCTTCAGGCAAAACCAAGATGAGATGGCATCCAGGAAATGAGCAGGATTTTTGAGGCTCTGTTTTCCATTGTCTCCTTATATGGCTGTGAATGCGAGAGGAATGAGCCTGCCCTTTCTGTCGTTTCCCCAAGGTGTCTGCAGCATTGCGACGTATTTGTAGGCAGATCATTGGAAGATTGACCATAAGAGACCACATTTACCAGGTGTCCGCCCGGTGTCCTGCGCCGAAATTGGTGCGCAAAAGTCACCTGCCAGTGTTTTTCCATGGGATACAGAGAGGAAAGCAAGCTTCCACGAACTGCATATCAATGAAGAGATATGTGAAAAAACACCTTGAGGATTGATTCCAAACAACGTTTGCCATGTTTCGGTCGATATTATGTAGTTAATCCGGAAAAAGTTTTACGTTGTAGGTGACTGAATTTTCGGTTCGTTTCGGTAGCCAGACGCAATGTAGAAAACGGAACGATTTCTCCTACACACAGACGCTTTCAGGAAAAACTGCGCATTTGGTATGTAACTGAGAGTCTCCTCATTGAAAACATCAGAAGCTCTTCAAAGGTAAATGATTTTATTTATTTGGTTATCTGGTTTTTGTGAAAATGTTGCGTGCTAAATGCTACTCAAAATGCTATGCTAGCTTTGCATACTCTTACACAAATTAGTCAATTTCTATGGTTCAAAAGCATATTTTGAAAATCTGAGATGACAGTGTTGTTAAGAAAAGGCTAAGCTTGAGAGCAGACGCATTATTTTCATTTTATTTGCGATTTTCAGAAATCGTTAACGTTGCGTTATGCTAATGAGCCTGAGGCTTTAGTCACAAACCCGGATCCGGGGTGGGGAGTTTCAAGAAGTTAACAAAAGTCTAAGCTTGAGAGCAAATATATTTATTTCATTTCATTTGCGATTTTCATGAATAGTTAACGTTGCATTATGCTAATGAGCTTAAGGCTATAAATAGGATCCCAGATCCGGGATTGGTCGACGCAAGAAGTTAATGAGTTGGACGCAAAGGATACAAAGTTGCCCCCAGACAAGGCCCAAATCCCTGTCATTCACATGAAGAAAATAAGGAAATACAGGGGGAGGAGATCAGGGTGCCTTGGGAGAATCGTCGACGAGTGGGTAACCGCCTCTACCATCCGTTCTATTATCCAACGTGCAATCACTGGATAATAAACTGGATGAGCTCCATTCCAGACGATCCTACTGTCATGATGTGACAATCATTCATCTGATGACTGTTATTAATTTTATCAACTAACTATGTTTAATTGATGCTCTATTCAATGAACATAAACACACATGATATAGGTTATCGATCACTAACGTGATACAATGAAAACAGGTCCCTAGTGTACAAACAAAAGCATGACCATTTGCTTACACAAAGGAAAACAAGGGGTAGGTAAGGAGCGGGAGAGACACAAAGTGAGTCAACTTATTGTACATACACCACCGTTCAAAAGTTTGGGGTCACTTAGAAACATCCTTGTTTTGAAAGAAAAGCTATTTTTTTGTCCATTAAAATAACATCAAATTGATAAAAAATACAGTGTAGACATTGTTAATGATGTAAATGACTATTGTATCTGGAAACGGCAGATTTGTAATGGAATATCTACATAGGCGTACAGAGGCCCACTATCAGCAACCATCAGTCCTGTGTTCCAATGGCACGTTGTGTTAGCTAATCCAAGTTCAGCATTTTAAAAGGCTAATTGATCATCACAGAAAACCCTTTTGCAATTATGTTAGCACAGCTGAAAACTGTTGTTCTGGTCTTCTTAAGATTAGTTGAGCATTTGGAACATGGGATTGATAAAGGCTCAGAATGGCCAGAAACAAAGAACTTTTTTCTGAAACTCATCAGTCTATTCTTGTTCTGAGAAATGAAGGCTATTCCACGTGAGAAATTGCCAAGAAACTGAAGATCTGGTACAACGCTGTGTACTACTCCCTTCACAGAACAGTGCAAACTGGCTCTAACCAGAAATGAAAGAGGGTTGGGAGGCCCCAGTGCACAACTGAGCAAGAAGACAAGTACATTAGAGTGTCTAGTTTGAGAAACAGATGCCTCACAAATCCTCAACTGGCAGCTTCATTAAATAGTACCTGCAAAACACCAGTCTCAACGTCAACAGTGAAGAGGTGACTCCGGGATGCTGCCCTTCTAGGCAGCATTGCAAAGAAAAAGCTATTTCTCAGATAGGCCAATAAAAATAATAGATTGAGATGGGCAAAAGAACACAGACACTGGACAGAGGAACTCTGCCTATAAGGTCAGGATACTGGAGTCGCTGTTGACTCTTCACTGTTGATGTTGACACTGGTGTTTTGAGATATTGCTTGCCTGAGGTAGAGTACCTCATGATAAGCTGTAGACCACACTATCTATCCAAGAGAGTTTTCATCAGTAGTGTAAAGATTTTTGGGTATGTGCACATTAATTTACTATTTATAATTTTGGCAACTTTTACTTTACCTTCACTACATTCCTAAAGACAATAATGCACTTTTTACTCCATACATTTTCCCTGACACCCAAAAGTATTCGTTACATTTTGACAAGAAAATGGTCCAATTCACACACTTATGAAAATAACATCCCTGGTCGTCCCTACTGCCTCTGATCTGGCAGACGCACTACACACAAATGCTTCATTTGTAAATTATGTCTGAGTGTTGGAGTGTGCCCCTGGCTAACCATCAATAAAAAAAGCAAGAAAAGTGTGCCGTCTGGTTTGCTTAATATAAGGAACTTTTACTTTAGATACTTAAAAGTACATTTTAGTAATTCCATTTACTTTGATAATTAAGTATATTTAAAATCATATACTTTTAGACTTTTACTCAAGTAATATTTTACTGGGTGACTTTCTCTTTTACTTAGGTCATTTTCTATTAAGGTATCTTTACTTTTACTAAAGTATGACAATTGAATAATTTTTCCACCACTGGTTTTCATCTCTATTTTTTGTAGTCATCTATTTACCACCCCAAACTTGGACTAAGACCACACTCAGCGAGTTGTATAAGGCCATAAGCAAACAAGAAAATGCTCATCCAGAAGCGGCGCTCCTAGTGTAGAGTGTTTAACACAAAATCTGGGGAGGGGTCAGCTGAGTTTAAGACTGCATCATGTGCATTTAAATGGATAAGAGAGCTTCTGTAACAGCTTTCATCTGGTGAAGGAGAAGCGGATCAAAATGCAGCGTGGCATTTTTGATACATGTTTAATGACGACGAAAAAACACGAACAATACAAAAACAACAAACGGATCGTGAAAACCTATACAGCCTATCTGGTGACAACAAACACAGAGACAGGAACAATCACCCACCAAATACTCAAAGAATATGGCTGCCTAAATATGGTTCACAATCAGAGACAACGATAAACACCTGCCTCTGATTGAGAACCACTCCAGACTGCCATAGACTTTGCTAGATACCCCCACTAAGCCACAAACCCAATACCTAACAAAAACCCCAAGACATAACACACCGCAATAAACTCATGTCACACCCTGGACCGACGAAATAAATGAAGGCAAACACAATATAATACGACCAGGGCGTGACAGAACCCCCCCCCCCCCCCAAGGTGCGGACTCCCGGACGCACTTCAAAACAATAGGTGAGGGTCCGGGTGGGCGTCTGTCCATGGTGGCGGCTCCGGCGCGGGACGTGGACCCCACTCTATTAGTGTCTTAATCCCTCCTCCTCGCGTCCTATGATAGTCCACCCTGGCCGACCATGGCCTAGTAGTCCTCACCCAGAACCCCACTGAACTGAGGGGCAGCTCGGGACTGAGGGGCAGCTCGGGACTGAGGGGCAGCTCGGGACTGAGGCAGCTCGAGACTGAGGGGTAGCTCGGGACTGAGGGGAAGCTCAGCACTGAGAGGAAGCTCAGGCAGGTAGTTGGCTCTGGCAGATCCTGGCTGGCTGGTGGATCTGGAAGAGTCTGGCTGACTGGCGGATCCTGGCTGACTGGCGGCTCTGGAAGATCCTGGCTGACTGGCGGATCCTGGCAGACTGACGGCTCTGGCTGCTCCATGCTGACTGGCAGCTCTGGCTGCTCCATGCTGACTGGCGGCTCTGGCTGCTCCATGCTGACTGGCGGCTCTGGCTGCTCCATGCTGACTGGCAGCTCTGGCGGATTCTTGCAGACTGGCAGCTCTGGAGGCTTCTTGCAGACTGGCAGCTCTGGCGGCTTCTTGCAGACTGGCAGCTCTGGCTGCTTCTTGCAGACTGGCAGCTCTGGCTGCTCCTTGTAGACTAGCAGCTCTGGCTGCTCCTTGCAGACTGGCAGCTCTGAACAGGCGGGAGACTCCGGCAGCGCTGGAGAGGCGGAAGGCTCTGGCAGCGCTAAACAGGCGGGAGACTCCGGCATCGCTGGAGAGGAGGAAGGCTCTGGCTGCGCTGAACAGGCAAGAGACTCCAGAAGCGCTGGAGAGGAAGGCTCTGGCAGCGCTGAACAGGCGGGAGATTCCAGCAGCGCTGGAGAGGAGGAAGGCTCTGTAGTCCTGATGCGTGGTGCTGGCACTGGTGGTAGTGGGCTGAGGACACGCACAGGAAGCCTGGTGCGGGGAGCTGCCACCGGAGGGCTGGTGCGTGGAGGTGGTACCGGGTAGACCGGACCGGGCAGGCGCACTGGAGCTCTTGAGCACTGAGCCTGCCCAACCTTAACTGGTTGAATACTCCCGGTCACCCTGCCAGTGCGGCGAGATGGAATAGCCCGCACTGGGCTATGCAGGTGAACCGGGGACACCGTGCGCAAGGCTGGTGCCATGTAAGCCGGCCCAAGGAGACGCACTGGGGACCAGATGCGTAGAGCCGGCTTCATGGCATTTGGCTCACTCTAGCCCGGCCGATACACGGAGCTGGAAAGTACCGCACCAGGCTATGCACCCGCACTGGGGACACCGTGCGCACCACAGCATAACACGGTGCCTGCCTGGTCTCTCTAGCCCCCCGGTAAGCACAGGAAGTTGGCGTAGGTCTCCTACCTAGCGTCGCCATACTCCCTGTGAGCCCCCCCAAGAAATTTTTGAGGCTGACTCCCGGGTTTCCTTGCCAACCGTGTTCCATCATATCGCCGGCTCCTCTCTCTAGCTGCCTCTGCTCTCCTCGCTGCCTCCACCTATTCCCATGGAAGGCGATCTCTTCCCGCCAGGATTTCCTCCCATGTGTAGCAACCCTTGCCATCCAATACATCGTCCCATGTCCAATCCTCATTGCGCCGCTGTTGCTGTTGCCTGTTGTCATGCCGCTTGGTCCTGTTGTGGTGGGTGATTCTGTAACGGTTTTCTTGGTGTGAAGGAGAGTCGGACCAAAATGCGGCGTGGCTATTGAGATTCATGTTTAATGAAAAAACAAAGGAAACACGAATCAATACAAAACAATAAACGTAACGTGAAATCCGAAACAGCCTAAACTGGTGTAAACTAACACAAGACAGGAACAGGAACAATCACCCACGACACACTCAAAGAATATGGCTGCCTCAATATGGTTCCCAATCAGAGACAACGATAAACACCTGCCTCTGATTGAGAACCACTTCAGACAGCCATAGACTAAGCTAGAAAACCCCACTAAGCTACAATCCCAATAACTATGAAAAACCCCAAGACAAAAACACACCACATACCAAAACCCATGTCACACCCTGGCCTGACCAAATAAATAAAGAAAACACAAAATACTAAGACCAGGGCGTAACAATCAGCTTGATCTCCCCCTTTAAATTAAGGACGAACAGTGACTGCCGTCCTAGCAATGGGAACCTCCCAGAGAGAAGAGCCAGGTTAAGAAAGTCAGAGATATGCTTGGCAATTATAGGGGCAGCAACATTAAAGAGGAAAGCGTCTAAACCATCTGACCCAGATGTTTTTTGGGGGATCAAGTTTAAGGAGCTCCTTTAGCACCTCGGACTCAGTGAACGCCCGCAGGGAGAAACTTTGTTAGCTGAGCAGGGGAAAAAGAGGGAGGAGCATCAGGGCTAGTCACATTAGAAGGGTGAGAGATGAGGAAATGTTGGACAGGCAAGGGGGCATGGCTGAGTAAAATAGGAATCCTGACAAAATGAAGTGGTGATTAAAAAGCTCAGCCATGTGCTTCTTGTCAGTAACAACAACATCATCAACTTTAAGGGACATGGGCAGCTACGAGGAGGAGGGTTTATTCTCCAGGTCTTCAACTGTTTTCCAGAACTTTTTGGGGTTAGACCCACAGGCTTTCCAGATAGCCTGAGTGGACTTATTTCTCATTTTCCTGAACGAGAGCCAGTCAGACTGAGTATAAATGTGCCGAGCATTTCGCCAAATGCAATTATTGAGGTGGAGTAACTCTGCAAGAACACGGTCGAACCAGGGGCTGAAGCTGTTATTAATTCTAATTTTCTTCATGGGGGTGTGTTTGTTAACAATATCAATGAAAATATCAAGAAAGAAGGTCGAAGCGACAAACTATCATGGCCCAAACACATTAAGAAAGTCGTGAAGAGGGCACGACAAAACCATCACAAATTTTTACAGATGCACAATTGAAAGCATCTGGTACAGAAAATGCACCACCCACAACTGCAAGGCTCTCCAGAAGGTAGTGTGGTCTGCCCAACACATTACCGGAGGCAAGCTAGGACACCGACAGCACCCGATGTCACAGGTAGGCCAAAAAGATCATCAAGGACATCAGCCACCCGAGCCACTGCCTGTTCACCCGCTATCATCCAGAAGGCGAGGTCAGTACAGGTGCATCAAAGCTGGGACTGAGAAACTGAAAAACAGCTTCTATCTCAAGGTCAACAGACTGTTAAACTTCCATCACTAGCACATTAAAATTTGTTGAGGATAGGGGGCAGTATTTTCACTTTGGATGAATTGCATGCCCATAGTGAACTGCATCAAACTCTGTCCTAGATTGCTAATATATGCATATTATTATTACTATTGGATAGAAAACACTCTAAAGTTTCTAAAACTGTTTGAATTATGTCTGTGAGTATAACAGAACTCATAGGGCAGGCAATCTTCCAAACAAGAAGTGAAATTCTGAAAGTTGGGGCAACTTTGACATCATCGCCCCCTCCTCTCCCAAAAAGATATGGATCTGGAAGCACTTCCTACGCCTTCCACTAGATGTCCTCATTAGCGGGCAATCCAGGACTCACTTTTTATAATTAGTTAACGCTGTTGTTAGATGATAGCGACATTTTGACGGTACATGTGTACATGTGTGCAATTAATTCAGTACAAACAATTAAAGCCACAATCTGTCATTTCAACTGCCTGACCCTGCCACAATGTTTATGAAGTGGAGGGATGGGGGGGTGGAAATGTAACCACTCTCAAATGGATTGCTATGGGTCACTGAGTATAAATCATAACCTGATAGTTCAAAGATGTACTATGCCTTCAGAAACTATTTTGTTGTGTTACAAATTGGGATTAAAATGGATGTTGATTTTTTTTACAATCTATACAAAATACTCTGTAATGTCAAAGTGGAAGAAAATAAACTATTAATGAAAAATATAACACTAATATATCTTCATTAGATAAGTTTTCAACCCCCTGAGTCATTACATATTAGAATCACCTTTGGCAGCAATTAGAGATGTGAGTCTATTTGGGTAAGTGTCTAAGAGCTTTCAACACCTGGATTGTACAATATTTTCCCAATATTGTTTTTTAAACTCTTTAAGCTCTGTCAAGTTGGTTGTTGATCATTGCCCAGACAGCCATTTTCAAGTCTTGCCATAGATGTTCATAGCCGCTTTAAGTCAAACCTGTAACTAGGCCACTCAGGAACATTCAATGTCGTCTTGGTAAGCAACTCCAGTCTATATTTGGCCTTGAGTATTAGGTTTAAGTCCTGCTGAAGGTGAATTTGTCTCCCGGTGTTTGTTGGAAAGCAGACTGAAACAGGTTGTCCTCCAGGACTGTTTATTTTTATGGTAAAAAAAAAACCTAGACCTTGCCGATGATGAGCATATCCATAGCAGGATGCAACCACCACTATGCTTGAAAATGTGAAAATACTCATTGATGTGTTGGATTTGACCCAAACATAATGCTTTGTACTCAATTTCTTTGCCACATTTTTTGCAGGATTACTTTCGTGCCTTGTTGCAAACATATGCATGTTTTGGAATATTTTTTATTTGTACAGTCTTCCTTCTTTCACTCTGTCTTTGTGGAGTAACTACAATGTTCATGATCCATCCTCAGTTTGCTCCTATCACAGCCATTAAACTCTGTAACTGTTTTAAAATCACCATTCGGTCTCATGGTGAAATCCCTGAGCAGTTTCCTTCCTCTCTGGCAACTGAGTTAGGAACAACGCTTGTATCTTTGTAGTGACTGGGTATAATGAAACACCTTCCAAAGCGTAATTAATAACTTTACCATGGTCAAAGGGATATTCAGTGTCTGTTTTATCTACCAATAGATGCCCTTCTTTGCGAAGCACTGGAAAACCTCCTTGCTCTGTTTGAATTTTTTCAAAAATCTAAATTTCACTTTAACATTGTGGGTTATTGTATGTAGATCAGTGGCACAACATCTCAATTTAATGCATATTCAATTCAGGCTGTAACAACAATATGTGGAGAGAGAAAAAAATAAGGGGTGTGAATGCATTCAGAAGGCACTTTCTGAATATTCAAATGAAAACAAAAACACTAGAATAAGCAAACCCCCCCACCCCTGTACCAACCTTGCTCATTGAGCTGAACATAGGTGCTGAAGACGCATAATGAATTTCCTCCCTGTGTTAAAGTTATGACCTCGATTCCTAGTTTTTTCCCCCCCTTCTCTCTGGTTCTTCGCTGATCTATTTTTAAAGCACTTCAGGGACAGTCCAAACCAGCTGCCACACATTTGGACAGGCAGTCTTGGGAGATTTCTCACCCTATCTCATCTATCTTCTGCCATCACTCTCGACTCAGGTTCACTGTTTCTTTATCAAATAGCGCTTGAAGAAACACGGACATTCTGGGTAATGAGTGGGATAACAAAATACAGACTGACCCAATAACTCTTTTGCTCTCTGTTGCTATTATGCATTACATCCTGTTCCACTGAAATTAAAGTTTTACTCTTGATAAATGAAAATGATTACCCCTGTGTCTCTAATGTACCGTATATTCTAGTTGGCAATGTATGAACACAAAATATATTATAATTTGACTAACAGGTCTATTTTCATGCATTAATAATGATCCTGTGCCCATTACCTTATTAAAATACACATGCTCAATCATCATGCTTCATTACTTTGCCAGCTGAAATATGCAGAGGTACACTACATGACCAAAATTATGTGGACACCTGCTCGTCAAACATCTCATTGCCAAATCATGGGCATTAAAATGGAGTTGATCCCCCTTTACTACTATAACAGCCTCCACTCTTCTGGGAAGGCTTTCCACTAGATGTTGGAACGTTGCTGCGGGGACTTGCTTCCATTCAGCCGCAAGAGCATTAGTGAGGTTAGGCACTGATGTTGGACAATTAGGCCTGGCTCGCAGTCTGCGTTCCAATTCATTCCAAAGGTGTTCGATGGAGTTGAGGTCAGGGCTCTGTGTACATCAGTCAAGTTCATCCACACCGGTCTCGACAAACCATTTCTGTATGGACCTTGCTTTGTGCACAGGGGCATTGTCATGCTGAAACAGGAAAGGGCCTTCCCCAAATGGTTGCCACAAAGTTGGAAGCATAGAATCGTCTAGAATGTCATTGATGATCTAGCGTTAAGATTTCTCTTCACTGGAACTGAGGAGCCTGAACCATGACAAACAGCCTCAGACCAGTATTATCCTCCACCAAACTTTACAGTTGTCACTATTAATTTGTTCTGTGAGCTTGTGTGGGCTTGTGTGGCCTACCACTTCGCAGCTGAGACGTTGTTTCTCCTAGACGTTTCCACTTCACAATAACAGCACTTACAGTTGCCCGGGGCAGCTCTAGCAGGGCAGAAATGTAACGAAATGACTTGTAGGAAAGGTGGTATCCTATGACGGTGCCACGTTTAAAGTCAATGAGCTCTCCAGTAAGGCCATTCTACTGCCAAGGTTTGTCTATAGAGATTGACTGGCTGTATGCTCGATTTTATACACCTGTCATCAACAGGTGTGCCTGAAATTAACAAATCCACTCATTTGAAGAGGTGTCCACATACTCAATCACATTTTAGACTTCCATGTTTGTTTGTTGTGACAAAAACGAAGTCAACATCCTGCAAATTTGTATCTAAGGTTGTACATCAGGGATTATGTACATATTTTTTTGAAAACGAGAGCCAATCTCACGCAACCTATGGTATATAAAATAGCTTTTGAAATTAGATTGGGTGAGTTGACTGAGAATACATTCTCATTTGCAACAACGACCTGGGGAAATGTACAAAACATAGGCCTAGTTACATACAAGATCTAAGCAAGCAAAAAAACACAACACAATACAAAATAAAAAAAACTTAAGATCAATCATAGAAATATAAAAAACAAACACATTATTCCTTAAAAAGGTTCTCACATAGCTCTCTGACTGCATCAGAGGCACCAATTCATGAAATTTAAACCATTCCACAAGCAATGTGGAAAATAGATAAAGACAGATTTACATATCTCTGTCAAGATCGAAGGGACCTCTAGAGTTTACCGTTCCCGAGATCTTGTCTGATAGCTTGTATCTCTAAGGGTTACCAGAGAAATAAGGTAGGGTGGTAGTTTACACAAGAGGGCTTTATAGACAAAAAAGCTTAATGCATAGATCTGTGAGACTTCGAATAAGGCCAGCCTACTTTCTCATACAGAGTACATTGATGTGTGCTGAACCTACTGCCCGTAAAGAAGCATTATGCACTATTATAGACAGTGGCTTCAATACAGTGGCAGCTGCATTCATATAAATTATATTGCCATAGTCTAAAATCGGAATGAATATCGACTGAATTATTTGTTTTCTGCTATTTTACCGTAAGGTACAACCTATTCCTGTAAAATAAGCCAATTTTTATACTTCACTTTTTAACAACTCATTAACATGTATCGGGATATCCAGATATTTACACTTTGTCTAACCTGCATTAAGCACTAATTTTAGTTCAACAAAGGCCCTCTGCAGGGCAATAAAGACAGACTGAAAGAGCCTGGTCAGCCGTGGGGGCAATTTTTTACAGATGAACCAATATTGTTAATATAAATCGTGAAAATAACTGACCAAGACTTTAACCTTGTGGGACACCCTCTGTTATGTCCACAAAACACAATTTAACACCATCAGTAAATACACTGTGTTCTGTCTTATGAATAATTTTCAAAACCTGCAACATGCAGCCTGGTTCAGACCAATTATTGTAAGTCTCTGAATAAGTAATGAGTGACCCACAGTGTTGAAAGCCTTAGACAGGTCAATAAAAAGGGCTCCACAATGTTTCTTCCTATCCAAACAATTAAAAAACATAATTTGGCAGATCAGAGATGGTGGTGTACATTTAGAATACATCTTATGTTTAAAAAGGATCTAAGTTGAGTATTTACCAAGGATTATAAAATGTTTGCTAGGGAAAAGGGCTGGTAATTATTTTGGTCACAAGGGTCACCACCTTTGTGAAGGGGTATATGTGCTGCCTTCCAGACCGTGGGGATGATACCAGAAGTAATCGTAAGGGTACAAATATGTGTTAAAGATTCTGCAATCAGAGCAGAAGAAAGCAGCAGCAAGAAGGGATCACGGAAATCTGCCTCAGTGGATTGTTTTTACATCAATCTCCAGCAAGGCATATAGCACATGACAAGTACAAAGTTGTTGAAATGAAAACAAAGATTCACCAGAAGTTGCCTGATCCTCCATCAATCCAACTGGGGGTTGGGAGAGGGAGGAGCCATCTACTGACTGACCAGGGCCAGCTAAACCAATATTTCTTTCAAATTAAAATTGTACTGAGATAAAATCATGATTAAAAGCATAACTTATTTAATTTTTCCCAGTAATGATGCCAGAGTCTGACAGAATTTGCTTAGGCAGGGAAGGAGGGGAATTCCCAAACTTCATTGCATTTACTGTTTTTAAATATTTGGACGGATCACTAACAGTCAGAAATAGAACTTATAGCTGGATTCAACTTTCTAAATTGAGGAAGTACATGTATTTCTCAATTGTCTGAAAAGCTGCCAATTGGCTAACAAGTCTCTTTTTTGCCTTTGCTCAGGCCTGATTTCTCATCATAATGAGATCTCAAAGTTCTATAGAGAATCTTGTATTAGCTATATTTGTTACTCTAAGGTGTTTAAAGCGGGCGTTTGTCTCCCTGAGATATACAAAGAGATTAGAAAATACCTGCTATAAACAAGTAACCAGAAATTCAAACTTTTTGGGAATAGTGACACTTAGGGAACATGAAGCTACAAGAGTCAATTTCCCATACAGTACCAGTCAAAAGTTTGGACACACCTACTCATTCAAGAGTTTTACTGTTTTTAATATTTTCTACATTGTAGAATAATAGTGAAGGCATCAAACTATGAAATAACACATATGGAATCATGTAGTAACCAAAAAAGTGTTTAAACAAATATATTTTAGATTCTTCAAAGTTTTGCATTGACAGTTTTGCACACTCTTGACATTCTCTCAACCAGATTCACCAGTAATGCTTTTCCAACAGTTTTGAAGGAGTTCCCTCTTATGCTGAGCACTTGTTGGCTGGTTTTCCTTCAATCTGCAGGACAAACTTATCCCAAACCATCTCAATTGGGTTGAGGTCGAGTGATTGTGGAGGCCAGGTCATCTGATGCAGCACTCCATCACTCTCCTTCTTGGTCAAATAAACCTTACACAGCCTGGAGGTGTGTTGGGTCATGGTCCTGTTATAAAACAAATTATAGTCCCACTAACGGAAAACCAGATGGGATGGCGTATCGCTGCAGAATGCTGTGCCTTGAATTCTAAATAAATCACAGACCGGGTCACCAGCAAAGCACCCCCTCACCATCACACCTCCATGCTTCACGGTGGGAAACACACATGCGAAGATCATCCATTTACCAACTCTGCATCTCACAAAGACACAGCAGATGGTCCCAAAAATCTATAATCTGGACCAAAGGACAGATTTCCACCGGTCTAATGTCCATTGCTAGTGTTTTCTTGGCCCAAGCAAATCTCTTCTTCTTATTGGTGTCCTTTAGTCGTGGTTTCTTTGCAGCAATTCAACCATGAAGGCCTGATTCTCGCAGTTTCCTCTAAACAGTTGATGTTGAGATGTGTCTGTTACTTAAACTCGGTGAAGGATTTACTTGGGCTGCAATCTGAGGTGCTGTAAGGGTTTTCCTGTGGTGAAGTAGAGGAGGACCAAAACGCGGCGTGGTTATATTGATTCATGTTTAATTAAAACAGATAAACATGAACACTACAAAACAACAAACGTGGAAAAACCAAAACAGTCCTATCTGGTGCCACAAACACAAAGACAGTAACAATCACCCACAAAACCCAACACAAAACAGGCTACCTAAATATGGTTCCCAATCAGAGACAATGACTAACACCTGCCTCTGATTGAGAACCATATCAGGCCTAACATAGAAATGGACAAACCAGACACACAACATAGAATGCCCACCCAGCTCACATCCTGACCAACACTAAAACAAGGAAAACACACACGAACGATGGTCAGAACGTGACAGGTGCAGTTAACTCTAATGAACTTATCATCTGCAGCAGAGGTAACTCTGAGTCTTCCTTTCCTGTGGTGGTCCTCATGAGGGCCAGTTTCATCATAGTGCTTGATGGTTTTTGCGACTGCACTTGAAATGTTCCACATTGACTGACCTTCATGTCTTAAAGTCATGATGGACTGTCGTTTCTCTTAGCTGTTCTTGCCATAATATGGACTTGGGTCTTTTACCAAATAGGGCTATTTTCTGTATACCACCCAATGTGTTATATGTGAAAATGTGATTGTATTATAAATTGTATTTTGATGTTTAAGAACTCTTGTGAGATTAGTCCAAATGAGGACTTAAAGAGATCCTAATAAAATCCAATAAAATCAATCCCTACCTTTTCACAACAAAACGGATTGGCTCAAACGTAAAACACTAATTAACTTTTAACAAGGCACACCTGTTAATTGAAATCCATTCAATGTGACTACCTCATGAAGCTGATTGAGATAATACCAAGAGTGTGCACTTCTGGGACTATTCTATCGGTTTCATTATACATGCAACCTAAATTAAGCACAGCTCAAGTATTTAAACATTATTATTCTGCAATGTAGAAAATAGTAAAAATAAAGAAAAACCCTTGAATGTGTTTGTTTGTCCAAACCTTTGACTTGTACTGTATATAGCCACCCCTACACATTTTTTCAGTCTATCACACCTGAAAATTTTGTAATCTGTTATTTCAATGTCCTTATCCATAATCAAGTAATTAACCAGGTCTCTGTGAGAACCAGAGTGTCAGGGTTAGTGTCATGCATGCAGACATCTATATGGTCCATATTTGACATCAAGCTTCACACGTTTCTGTAGAACCATCCAAGCCCTCTACGTGCTTTGAAAACAGCAGGGGTATCCTTATACTGTAGGTGTTTTTAAATAATAGCATTGGGTAAGCTGACCACAGCAGGCCTCTCATTTTGGCTAACAGCAACATAGTTAAACTTTATGGGTACAAGGTTACTACTGATAATACCCCAGGGGGCATGGAAATCTATAGCAGTACAATGATAATGCTGTGAAATAGTTGGAATTGGGGGGTTTGGCTGAGTAAATGTGTGATAAGAGCCTCTTCGATATTTTCTGAGGGAACTTTTGCACCTCTCATATTTAGATGCAAGCCCTTGTGAAGCTGGGGCCTCTCCCAGAAGTGGTCCAAATTGTCAATGAATTCCAAATCCATGGTGGAACAGTAGGATTTAACCCTTGTGTAGTCTTAACATTCTGTATACTCCCCTTGTCCTAAGGTTAAAAAATGACAGGCCTTCACTAAACCCCTAAAATAAAACAGCTTAATTGAATTTTAAACCCCAAATCTATTTTGCATGAAGAAACAACCTGTCATTCATCACAAACATTGTGAATATCTGGGTTTTCTCTCAGAAAGACTGCATTTGATCAGTGGACACCACTTGTTTTTATTAAAACAGACCTGTCATAATGTTTTCTTTACTAAAGTAGAGGTTTATTATTATTATTATTGCTAAAGGTACTGCATAGGTGTAAACATTCATTTTGTAGCAAGAGGTAGCACTTGTATAGCCTAAGAAAGTAGCAGAAATGTGCAGAAAGTAGTTTTGAATGCATTTTATTGAAGGGAAATAAAAGTCTTGAACTTTTTTTGGGCAACATAGTGATATTCTTATATACTGTACAATGAGGAATTCAACTACAAAAAAAGTAGTCTTCTCCCATGTTTTAACCATTTTCCCCACCAACAAGGTGTTTAAACAACAACAATAAAAAAAAAAATATGATAATAGAAACAAAACAAGAAACTTGATGAACATAAATCAACTCTAATTATGACATGAAGGACAATATGCACGTGTGTGTGCATGGACTTTGCAGATGTATTTCTGACATGTGCAGCACATGGTATTTGTTTCACAGTCCTTCTTTGGGGGACATAGTTGGCATCTCCTCCTCTTGCCTGCCCCAGTTGCAGCCTCAGGTGGATCAGGATTCAGCCCCCTGAACAGCTTTCACAAGCGCTGCAGAGGCTGCTGTTCTGGGGAGTTGCCTTTCCCAGCTGCTCCAGGAACACCCTCCTCTTGTTCCACTAATCAGGAATCCAAATGGGGTTTATCTTGTTCCATATCACAAAGGCATTGTATGAGGACACATCAACAATGTTATGAAATATGACCAGGGGCCAGCGGGCAGTCATCCTCCTGCAGCTGTAAGTTCCCATCACCTTGTCCAGGTTGTCCATGCCTCCTTTCTTGTTTTTTTTTATTTTAATTTTAATTTTACTAGGCAAGTCAGTTAAGAACAAATTCTTATTTTCAATGACGGCCTAGGAACTAACTGCCTGTTCAGGGGCAGAACGACAGATTTGTACCTTGTCAGCTCGGGGATTCGAACTTGCAACCTTTCGTCCAACGCTCTAACCACTAGGCTACCCTGCCGTCCAGGATGATTGCTGGCTTCCTGTCCTCACGATCACTGATCTCAGCCATTTTGTGTAGTGCGCTCAGGAGAACCACATTCTTCTTCCTCTTTGGAAGGTAAGAAACTAGAGTGGTGGTGGGAGTGAAGGAAAACTTTGATGAGAAGGCCTCTCTGCCCCTTGTTGCAAGGACTGTGCCAACCATGGTGATCTTTCTCTTCTGGAGCTACTGGCTGAGTTCATAAGAGGTGAAGAAATTGTCACACTTGACATTGTGCCCCCTCTGTCCATCTATCACATCCCCTGGTTCTTCTCTGGGCCTCCACTGGTCGGCTTCCCTGTGTAGACTTGCATCTTCCAAACGTAGCTGGATTGTGCGTCACAGGCCACCCATATCTTGATGCCATACTTTGCTGGCTTGCTGGGCATATACTGCCGGAAAGGATAGCAAACTGTTAACAAAAGGGATTGCTATCAGTAAATAGTATCAGTGTCACAGAAAACAAATCACATATATCAATTATATTACAGAAATACATAATAAAATGAACAGTGAAAATCACTTACATTACAGATATGAAAATTAAAATGTACCTCTGAATGGTACCAGTTGCTCATCCTCTGTTACTTCAGGCCCAGGGTTGTAGAGGTACGACAGACGCTCTACCCACTTCTCCCAGACCTCTCTTATGGCTGCCAGTTTGTCTCTCACACATCTAGCAGATCTTGACTCACGGCTACAGATTGTAGCATTCTTGAGAAAGTGTGAAAGACTTTCAGTGGCACGGAAAATCGCCCTTCTTACTCTCTGCATGCCAGGGACTACATGTAGCCTCATCTCGGGACCTATACACACCCGCTAAGATTAGCAGCCCTATGTAGGCACGCAGGTCAATCTTATCCATCCTTTTCCAGTTGTCTCCATATTTACAGAAACACTCCAAATTTGTAATCTCCAGGATGATTTTTTTTTAAGGCTGGTGTGATTAACATGTAGAATGTTGAGGCGATGCCTGAGCATGGGCAACTGCTTGTCTTGTGGGCCCTGGGGTCATGCTTGTTACATTTTGTGCTGACATCCTGTCATGGTTGTTACAAGGACCATGTTATTTTGCTGTAATTTGACAAAAATGTTTCACTTTCAGCTTGAGGGATTTCATCTTTATCTGAAGATGATGCATTGTGCTCTGGGTTGTATTCTTCCCCGTCTTCTTCTTCAGATACCTCCTCCTCTTCTAAATCATTGTTCTCTTGTTCCTCCTGGACATTTGAAAATTCAGATCTATGACCTGTTGGGCACTGAAACGTGCACTCCTGGCTTCAGCAAAGAGAGAAGGGGGGGACTGTCATCTGCAGCACCTTTACAGCCTCTGACTGCATTACCAATTAGTAAACAATGCGTTCAAGAAATGATTATTTTGTCTGAAATGTTGTTGATTTTTTTCTGTGAACTTGAGTCATATATGGTCTCGTGGAGGGGAGATGCTGCAGATGCACAAGAACGTTTTCATTTTGTCTGAGTTCACTCAGCAGCACTCAATCTCAATTTTGTGTGCATGTGTGTGCGCGCGTGTGTGTTTTTTGTTGTGTTTAAATTATTTTATAACTGCCGGGTCAAAAATGACCCTAAGACAATTTTTGTACCCTGGTGGTGTACAGCTTTCATGGAAATATGAACATAGTGATGTTTAACTGGGTTAAACCAGCAGTGTAGACCGAGGAGACAACCAAAGCCATCAACTATGCAGCCTATTTTTGGTCCATGCCCATGATATTATATATGATCTACATTGTCGATGATCTACATTGTTCTTTAATCTCTGTTTGACCTCATCCCACCCTAACACCATCTTTCACCCTCTATTCTCATTGCTTATAGGACGCTGGGGGACTGGGGAAAGAAATATCAACAGAGTAGCAATTGATAGTTCATAGTTTGAGTATCTGTAGATCATCTATTGGGGACTAACCAAATATCTTTCCAGCATCAACATAAGGTGCTGACTTGTATAAACCTAAATTGATAATAACCGAACTCACCTACTATAGAGGTTGCTCCAAAAAAGTTACTATTCATTTGGCTGTATAAGAGCCTCAGCCTATACAATCAAAACTGCAAACCATGCTTTCAGGTGAGATGGAAAAAAACAATGAAACTGATTGAATAGTGTGAGTGTTTGTTCATGTTCTGCATGAGTCCTCATCTGAACCGGAGCAGTCTTTTTGTTTGGATTGTTTAAATTGCACCCATTTCTTTGCCTTTCAAGAATGAACTTTCAGAGAGAAAACCAAATCAAGGTAATAGACCATTTTTCCCTCGCCGGTCGGCCCCAAGTTTTTCGACGGCTTGTTTATGTAAAGATGTTATGTATTCTGTTCATGAGATCCAATAAAATATGGTGAACCATCCTCTGTGCCAAAAAAAGTAATCCCTGACTGTTCAATTCCCTGTAATCCAGCTTCAATCAGGTTGATTTCCCTCCCTGATGCTGTTTCCCCTGTCGGAGTAGCCACATATGTTGCGTAACACTACAGTGTGCATGCAGTGGTCATCCCTGGTCCTTTGACGATGGCTCACTTTGCAGAGTACAGAGCTTGCTCACATTTAGTAGGCGGCTGTCAACAAGGGAAACTTCCATAGAGGAAAGAAATACTGTATTTTCCTCTTAATCGTGATAAAAATCCCTTCTTTCGTGTAATGTGTGTAAGCATTGTTTTTTTAATAACACCACAGGACTGGGACGCTGTTACACCAGCTACCATCGGTGTTAGTCTGAGCCAGCCAATCCACATGTTTTGTGTGGTATACATCAAAATCACACTGCACCTATCCACATTACATTCCCTATTGTTTAGAAAAAGAACAGCAACATTGGATACACAAAAGCTTAGCAGAGGCATTTTGCATTCTGACTCTGGATTAGTACTTGTAGTGCAAATAACTTGTATTGAAATCACCGGTTCATCGGTTCACAACAATTCTTCAGGAATATTTATATTATAGTGCCATAAGCCACAACATTTCGGCCGGATCTCCTTCAATGATTTTTTGTTTTCTTAATTTTAGGCATGAAAGAAGAAAATCATGTAGTGAGATGACAATTTATGTTCTGCTTTGTTTGTATTTTTGTTTATTTTCAAATTGTTTTTGGGATGTTTTTTTGGGATGTTTGTAAATCGGAGCAACCTCAATGTAGGCCTGAAATCCAGAACCTGTTTAGTGCTGACATTTCACTCCTCTTACCCCGTGTCATTGCCCAATAGTCTAGCCTTTCTGTAATCTCAACGTTCAATATGCAGCTGGATTTTGTGCATGAGCCCTGATTGTTTGTTAAACATAACATAAATCATTTCATGACAATCACTGCACCAAATACACTAGTTTCAGTCACTTAACTAGTCTTTCACCTCTGAAGACTAGATACTTCTATGCCAACTTTGGTGTTTTATCTCTGAACACTCAAAGCTTGTTTCTCCACCGACTGTTGGTGGGGAACCATGGGGTATTAACAATGCTCGGTGGAGACTAGAGATCTTGACCGCCAATGTGTCTAGGCTGAGACATGCCATGTACTGTAGATATCACCACACTCACACCTGACCATTGTTACAGCCCCCATCTCCCTTTATGGTCACAGCCCCCCACCTCTCTCTTTATTTTCACTAATTCTGTCATCAATTCAAGGAAAAGTCACGTGTTTACTATTTACTATTTAATGCTTTTTTTGTCAAAAACTAAAAACAAGTATTCAAAAGTCAAATGATAAAATACAACATCTCTAATTAAATAAACAATTCTAAAAAAATAAGTATACAAGGAAAACCAAGAAAAAAATACTCCCAACCCCCTTCCAAAAAAAGAAGTAATGAAATAACAGCTCATAATGGTGCAATACACATTTATAATAAAAATGCACGATATTAAGACATTTCTCAAAAAAAGAATAAGGAGTAAAGAATAGTAAAACGGGTAATGTTCTGTGTGGTGTGTGTATATATATATATATTTTTAAAAAAATACATTGGGATACACCTATTCATTCAAGGGTTTTTCTTTATTTTTACTATTTTGTAATTGTGTAGATACCAAACTATGAAATAACACATATGGAATCATGTAGTAACCAAAAAAGTGTTTCCAAATTGGCCTACAGTTTCCAAATTGGCCTACACTCTAATTAGGAGCTATGTTTTTCAATTTTGAATGTTGGATGCTTAGGAATATTAAAATTGTGATGTGAGTTCCACAACCAACAAGACAGGTCGGTTGAGGGATGAGTGGTGGCGCTCATGAGGAGTGACGCAACCTGTCGGAAGACAATGCTATTCTCCTCGTTCATTAATGATATAATGTTTATATTAGAAGGCCTTTCTCAGCCAATTTGGAAACTGTAGAATGATTTCCCAAAGTCTTATCTGCTTCTATTCCATTATGAGCTGTATTTAAATGCATCATAATGGATGCATCTTAATACTTTTGATAAAATGATCAAACTATCGCAGGTGTTGGAGGTATAATGTGTCCACTCCCAAATCATCAACTGCATTTCATGGCCTATAGCTGCTCTGTTTTATCCTCTAATCCCTACTAATAAAGCAAGGTTCAAAATATAGACATCAAACGTGAGCTAGTAGATTAGTCAGCCCACACTGGGGAGAGGGAAGTTTGACACATTGCATTTCCAAGTGAAAGCCAGTGCCATGATTCCACAGGATTTATGGGAGTTTTTTCAAGATGAGAGATGAGAGATGAGCGCATCAGCGGCATATCCAGACACCAAAAAGCTGAACAGATAAACATATATTTGAGGAGGGGGGAATTGCATTGAATCAAATGATTAATTACCAATGATTTACCGCCCGTAAGGGCGGGTGCCACTAGTAACAATATACTTCACTATACTATACTTCACCTCACTTAGCAGATGGTTTTATCTAGAGGGACGTACAGTACAGTAAATGCATACACATTTAGTATGTTTATGTGATTCGCGCTGGAGTGGACCCACAAGCTTGGCTTTGTTAGCGCCACATGCATACCAACTGATCCACACAGAACCACTGTGAATCAGTGGGCGCCCCAAGTGCTAATGGTGCTGGTTATGTTGCTGTACTCACTTGCCCTCTGAGCCGTAGCTGTTCATGCTGTCTTCAATGGACTCGTGGCTGGCTTGGCGTACAGTGCGGCTGGGCATCTCTACAGCCAGTCCCGTCTCAGTGCTCCTTTGGATCCCCTTTAGCCTTCTACCCTCAGCATCTACAATTCACACAGGGAATAGACATGTTTGGTAAACAGAGGTAACACTTCACTGGCTAACTCTAGAGGTCCCGTTGATCTCTAGAGAATGAAGTAAATCTGCATTCCATTTTTGGCGCCCCGTAAATGGAATGATCTGCAGAGCTCTCTGCACCTTGATACTCTGGTGCATCTAGGGCAGTTCAAGCTATTAATGAAGGACCTCATTGTTAAGGAATGTGTTTGTTTCTTAAAGGTCAACTGCCCCTTGGAACCAATCTCTCTGGTTTTAAACAGCCAATGTGGCATTGACATGAGTCAGAAACATTCATTATAGTGTAAAAATGTACTACAAAGTGTAAATAGGATAATTTTGTTCATAAAGTCAGTCTCGTCCAAAACAGATTTTGGTAACTGAATTACCCGAGGGTTTGGTTTGGATTACAATTATGTCATCAATTTATGCTCCCTTTTGCCTATTAATATGTGGTGGCACCGTGTTTTCTGAGAAAAGACTGAGATTTCGATTTGCATGGCCGCAGAGCTTTCCTTAGGAGGACCAATGGTTGAAATGGAGCAAACCCCGCCCACCCGGCTTGATTTGCAATGCACATATTGATTGGGAAATAGCTACTCTAGTGAAAATGGGCTTCCGTAAAGTTCAACAATCAGATGGCCAGGATATGGATTACATCCAACGCTAGATACAAGTTCTGCGGGCTGTCAACCGTCAAACTTGAGACCATACGTGGTGTTGTTGGTGACACTCAGTTGGTTACGCATGTCTTGTGGGGTATGCATGGGTGTCTGAGCTGTGTGCTAGTAGTTTAAACAGACACCTCGGTACATTCAGCATGTCAACACTTCTTACAAAAACAAGTAGCTATGAAGTCAATCTCTTCTCCACTTTGAGCCATGAGAGATTTACATGCACATTATTAATGTTAGCTCTCTGTGTACATTTAAGGGCCAGCCGTGCTGTCTTGTTCTGAGCCAATTGTAATTTTCCACGTTGACTCTTTGTGGCACCTGACCACACGACTGAACAGTAGTTCAGGTGTGACAAAACTAGGGCCTGTAGGACCTGCCTTGTTGATAGTGTTGTAAAAAGGCAGAGTAGCGCTACATTATGGACAAACTTCTCCCCATCTTAGCTACTGTTGTATCAACATGTTTTGACTATGATAGTTTACAATCCAGGGTTACTCCAAGCAGTTTAGTCATCTCAACTTGCTCAAATTTCATATTATTTATTACAAGATTTAGTGTTGAGTCATCTGCATACATAGTATACTGCATACTGGCTGTCCTCAAAGTTAGTGGTGCGTCATTAGTAAAGATTGAAATTAATTGTTTATTATGTTGGAGAGACTTCTATAAAGAACAACCTCTCTTTATCCACAATATAGCAGGGGGTGTAAAGCCATAACACATGTGTTTTTCCAGCAGCAGACTATGAACGATAATGTCAAAACCCACACTGAAGTCGAACAAAACATCTCCCACTATATTTTTATCATAAATTTCTCTTAGCTAATCATCAGTAATTTGTGTAAGTGCTGTGCTTGTTGAATGTCTTTCCCTATAAGCATGCTGAAAGTCTGTTGTCTGTTGTCTATTTTTAGTTGAATCCTGGAATTTAAACAACAGCTATTGATGACTTCCCAAATGCTATATAGGCCTAAATAGCAATATTGATGATATATGATTGATAAAGTATGGTTACATTTAATTTGCTCTGTTAAATCTAACCTTTGGAATTACTTCAATAGCAATGGTAAATCTATTAAATGGAGATCTCTCAACAATCAATCTCAGGATTGCACATTGGTAATAGTCAGTTATAAATATTAAAGCTAAGCAGTGCTGGGCTTGGTTAAAACCCTGGATGGGAGACCAAGGGGATAGCTGTAGACAGATCAACTCTCCAGTAGAAGGTGCAGCCCAGCCTATTGTTTTCTTGCTTATAGTGGATATTATGGATATTATGTTGAAGAGCTGTTGTTTCAAAGGTACAAATTCAACATATTTTATACAAGGTTTGTTTATGTTTAAAATTGGTTACCATAATGGAAATTCCACCCTCAAAACAATAGTTAATATTAAAAATCCAATGTCTTTTTCACGTAGATTCCACATCACAAGGTGTTGACAAATTACATTAAAACAACATAGATGTAACCAGTTAGTGCCAATGTGGCAAGGGTCGATGGGTTGTGCCATTGGGTCATTTGAGGTTCATTATGTGCATCTGTCCGTTTCACATATGATCTTGTTTATTATGTAAGGATTTAGCCTGCATCAAAGTGTCAATGTTACATTCAAATCTCCACAAAAACCTCCTTTTCCAAAATCTAAAACAAAAGAATATTATACTAGGCTATATCAATAATAGGATAATGTTTGCTCCACATACTAGCTCATGAATCACTTCCTTGATTTAGCCTCCAACTGCAAACACACTAGCAACATTTAAAAACAGGGCTTTGATTTTTCAAAATGCAGTATTTCTTAACTCAGAGGGAGAATTTTTCCAAATTGAGCTGTTGAGTCTATGAACAACAGTGCAAAACTTTAATTTGGAAATCTACAGAATGCCAGAACTGTTGTACAACAAGTGCCAACCACACAGCCACATTATTTACAGTAACAATTCATAGTTATTCCTGTCCATCAACGCATAACAATGAATTAAGAGGAACCTTACCGGTTCATAATGTCAAGGTAATAATAAATTGGCTACCTTGTCCTTGTGCAAAGTACAAGGTTATACAGACAAAGGTAGTTTTAGTTATAGAGACAAAGGTAGTTTTTTTCTATTTCTAATTCTCAGTAAATACAAGATGTTCACAGTAGTAGCCTCGCCTACATAACATTTCTCATTCTAAGCAAGAGACACTTTTTGATAGAGTGCTCCAACAGGCTTAATAAAATGTATTTGACATTGTCAATCTATTATTAAGGACAGGAAAATATCCCCTTTTTACAGCCTGGTGGAGCAGACAGAGTGCAGTATCAGTTGCAGGTCATCCTAGTCTATGTTAACTTTGTACTGTGCCATTGTCTCACAACCATGCAGTACAGTACTGAACACTATAGACACCTTAGTGTCCATAGTCTTCCGTGCAATAATCATACTATTGAGATTTGATCATTTGGTGCGTGTAAAATAACTGTGATATCTGTACATGGCCCAGTTTTACATAGCAACTCCAGTAGGGGGTGTCAGGGATTAGGTTTTTAATATTGCTCAGATGTGACCCAGAACATTGCTATTTTCATGCTGTTCACTGGGAAATTAAACATAGGCATATTGGGGTTACTCAAAGACTGGTTTCAAATAATTGTGCATTGATATGCATCCTGTCTGCAGGTAACCGAATTCCACTCATTAAGAATGGGAATAAAATCATGTTCAGCATTCAAATCCTGAATCTTAGACACATTTCATATACTACCTGTACATGCTGTCTGAAACCATATCAACCCGAGTGTATTATATAAAAGCAATGAGCAGCATGCTGTCCTAACAACTTCTCTAAAGCTATGTCTGAAAAAGGACATTCTGCCACAAGAAGTATGAAAAGGATGTTGTTGCTAAGGGAAACCACACCAAAGACATTCTGGAAGTGTGTCCCGTGGCTTTGAAAATGTTTTAACCCTGTTAAAATTTTAGAGAAGGATCATTATGTCTTACTTATACTCTCTTAGAGTGTAACACTATTTCACCTTTCCAGCAAGATCCAGCTGAACAATATTATGCACAGCAGGTAGGACTATAATGGTTCTTGCAAGGTTGAGACAGATGTACAGTACAAATGGAATAAGAATTCATATACCATAGAAAGGGACAATAAACATTCAATAAACACTGAATACAGAGACCTGTTCTGTTGCAAATAGTATAATAAATGACTTGCCATTAAAATAGTGCTATAAACTGAAGGAAAATACACAGGCTCATTGATTTCTCATCATAAAAAGTATTATTGGTACATGTGCTCTAGTCTATGAACATTAAATTATCTGGCAACAGCTCTGTTGGAAAGTCCTGCAATCCGCATGTCAATTGCACACTCCCTTAAAAGTTTAAATATCTGTGGCATTGTGTTTTGTGACAAAACCGCACATATTAGAGTGGCCTTTTATGGTCTCCAGCACAAGGTGCACCTCTGTAGTGATCATGCTGTATAATCAGCTTCTTGATATGCCACACCTGTCAGGATGATGGATTATCTTGGCAAAGGAGAAATGCTCACTAACAGGAATATAAACAAATTTGTGCACATAATTTGAGAGAAATTCCTGGGATCTTTTTCAGCTCATGAAACATGGGACTTTACATGTTGTGTTTATATTTTTGTTTAGTATAGCAGCAATATAACAAATTGATAATCTATACAGTATTTAAATACATTTCAATTCTCTGTAACAAATGTACACTAAAAAACAGACTCAGAAAGCAATGCATTTTCAGCTGATAACCTTGTTTTGTCATTTCAACATAGGTTTGTTTTCAAGCATCTGCTTTTTTTTACGTGAAAAGAGACTTTGTCTTTACTCTAGGAAACCACCAATCTACAATGCTTGCATATGAAGACAAGAATCGGGACCGTATGACACACATACCTTCCCATCAATGTGAACCAGATTGATAACTTTGGTGTCCAGTCTAATGTAGCACATGTACAAGTAGGTCTCATTACAGAGGTCCCTAGTGTGGGGATATAAACGAAATAGAGCACATTGATTAAGTTGGCTGAATTCATTTAGCACATACATTTGAAACAGGGAAAGGGAGAGAAGGGGTATTTTTAAAGCACCTGCTGATAATTTTGCTTATTAAATGGTTCACAAGATAGCAGTAGCATGGGTAAAATCACTGCTGAAGCCAAGCCAAGCCTATGTTGTGATAATTGCGATTTTTGCTCTTTAACCCATTTGTTCATACGCCACCATGATATACAATAAGGCCAAGACAACAAAAAGACAACAGTCACATAGTGGCGGTTTTGTGTTTCATTACAAAACCGGAGAGCAACATCTGTCAGGTGAAGTCCACAAAGCAAATATCGCATGGTCAAGCAACTTAATGTTTTCGTGTGTGTGTGTGTGTGTGTGTGTGTGTGGGTGTGTGTGTGTGGACTAGTTGTAGACTAGTTGAACGCCAATGCCATCCTCCTCACTTTCAGGTTGGCAAAACGGTCTATGGCTCTATAATAAAGTACACTTTTAGTTTTTGTTGTCATAGGCTACCTAGCTTAAATGCTTGCCAGCCTAACTTCGTCGCATGGGAAACAATGAACCAGCTAGGTTAGCTAGCTAGTTTACATGAGCCTAGGTAGGCTACATATTGAACATATCGTCTCAGGCCAGAGGCACAATATATGATTCAGGCACTTGTGAATTGAAGGAAATTTATCCAAACAGTCTTTTGTCTGCAATGTATTTTTCGTTATGTGTTAGATCCCAGTAAAACTAGCAGTCACTAATGAGGATCCTAATAAAAACATATAAAATATATACATTATTTTATCATCTTTATTTTTTATTTGTCAAATATTTGGGGATATTTGGGGCTTTCCTTGGCATCCTTGAACAAACGACACTACAAATCAGGCACAGGCCTTGTAAATGCCTGTGGTGTGAAAATCCCATTGATTGATGAAATACATTCTAGTTTTTTAAGTTCACGAAACTGAACATTGTATTTCTTATCTTCAAAAACTCATGCATCAGAAACAACATGTTTCATCACTATCTCTATCAACATCTGTATCTGCTTTTCCCCTCACAGAGAATGGCTTGTGAAATGGATATTTTCTAATGTTTTAATATAATTAAATGTACCATTCCTATCACCATTCCTATCACCTGTTATCGATCCCAAACCCCAGTCGTCAATGCTCTTTTTAATTCTGATCATTGATTGGGCCATCATTTAGCACTCCATTACTCACTCTTCCATTAATGAACCATTAAGCAGGTGACGGATTGGTGGTGCCTGTAACTCATCAATCCCTAATGATTTCAAGGAATGGTCTGCCAGAGATAAGGGTGTTGCTGTAGACCACTCTGCCTCTGGGGTGTCTTCTGTGTTAGATGGTTTGATCAGATGACCCAGGTCATGAAGTTTGAAAGTCACAGAACATAATATGCAATCCTACATCTGATGAAGGATATACACAGGGTTTCAGATGTCTCTGATGAAACAGACTCTGATCCTTTGTTTGGAACTCATCCATACACAATATTACAATTTGCCAACCTGTGCAACTCTATTTTGTTGTCTTGTCTGACTTGATATCGTCATTCTGGTCAATGGCATCTAAATCAAACACCACGAGTAATAACATCCCATAATACACTAGAAATGAAACTTGACATTGATGTGGAGGATACAGATGTCCTAATAACAATGCTGCAGTAAGGCCAATGGGTTTGGGATGGGCTCATTGTGTTAAGCCCTAAGTAGTCCCATTTTGCAAAGCCGATAAGAGCATGTTATGTAAATGCCTAAAACAAAACAAGCAGCCATCCTAATAGACGACCAAGAGAAACATATGATTTAGGTCTGTCACACAGTCCTGGGCCACATTCAGTAGGCTAACATGGAACATTGCAGATAGAAATGTCATGAATAGGGCCAACATGATTCCTCATTCTACATGTAAGAGAGGCATGTTTGTTCTACATCATATATTTATATCTGAATGTTCCACAGCTCCTGTTATAGGCTAGCTCCGAATGGGGAGGTGTAGCTGTAGCACACATTTGCTTAAAGGTCAGATCAGTGCTTGTTCTGTACAGACCTTGCTTTCATAGAACACATGTTTGTGCATATCCACAGCATTGTATTAGCTGGAACAAAGCAAGCAAGGAAAGGAGGAGGAGGTGGAGGGGTTGATGCAGGCAAGCTGCATGAATGGGTTTCACATGGCTAACAAGAGAACATCAATAGATTGCTAACAGGGTTACTTCATCTCATCTATCTCATGTTTGTGTAAATCAAATATGGATTTGCCATTTTTAGAGGATTGCTCTAGGATGAAATCTCATACATAGTGACAGATTATATAAATCGTGGAAGGATTATACACTTGATAACGCCTAAAAAAGTCACATTAGCACTGAGTAACTTCAGATACACATATTTTGTTCATTCAAAATCCATTAGGGGCTAAGGGATATTTACCCCCTACACACACATGACAACTTGACAACATTAATTAATGTTTAATACAATGCAGACTGCAAGTGCATAGGTATGGGAACTACATTTCTCGAGACAGTGTCTATTTCACTCTCTATCGTTCTCTCTATTTCTCTCTCTCTCTCAGTCTCAATAATATTTTGAGAGGCAGCATCTAACCAGGCTTGACATTGAGTGAGTGGTAACAAGCATAGGAAGTTCTGAGATTTTTTTTCAATAGATCTCAGTTCCTCATGGCATATAGAGCTTGGCATATAGATCCTCAGTAGTGCGTCAATATGAGTGGTAAACACAAACATCTGAAGTAAAAGTTGATACTTTAAATACATTGGGAGAAGGTTGTGCGGTGGGTTGGATCTGAATACACATTTCTTACATATAGTCCATTATGGGACCCTATGAACACAGCTGAGACACTGACCTTGGGAAAGGTAATAGATACTTGACCTTTGAGGCATTGGTTGAGCTGAGGACCCAATAGAGAGGTTATTCATTCATGCCACGAGGCTATGAATTGAACATGGAGATAACTGTAAACTGACCCAGAAAATACCATGCATTTCTGAATCTGGATGACAGTACTTCTAGGTCTCAGGATGGCAGTAGTGATGCACTTAGCCATCCACCACACTTTGGCCTCATCTAGCAGCAACCCCAACAGTCAGATGAAACCCGACTGTGCGATTTGAGTCAAGTGCACCAGGGCATGAACTCACAACCTTTCGCACCGTAACATAACATGCCCAAGAAGCACCACCAATCTCACTGACCACGAAAAGCCAAGGCATTTCTGTTACCGCAGCAGTAATTCTAGGTGTCATGAAGGCAGTAGTGATGCACTTAGCCATCTGCTGCATAACCAGAGGCGCCTGAGCAATGGAGCCAATGGAGCAGCTGCACTTCCACTTTCAAAATAAGGGTGCAAATGTATTGTTTTGCAGATTATCATATTCCATTGGGAAATCTGTCATTTTTTTATATTTGTAATGTTTTGTAATGTAATGTAATACTATAGATATGACAATTTTATACATGATTTTATATATGATTTGTAATGTAATGTAATACTATAGATATGACAATTTTATATATGATATAAAAATGAACAGATTCCATTTTTCACCCCCTCCCCCAATGGACTCAAGATTAATGGTTTTGAGCACTGGAAAGTTTTGCTTCCCTCCTGTGTGCCACTGTTTTAGTTTAGTTAGAAAGGGGTGGCAGGTAGCCTAGTGATTAGAACGTTGAGCCAGTAACCAAAAGGTTGCTAGACCGAATCCCCGAGATGACAAGGTAAAAATCTGCCGTTCTGCCCATGAACAAGGCATTTAACCCACTATTTCTAGGCCGTCATTGTAAATAAGAATTTGTTCTTTAACTGACTTGACTGGTTAAAAAAAGCTCTAGTTGCACCACTGGTGTTTAAAATCAAAAGGCACATTCAAAATAAAATGGTTTATACATTTTTGTTGTTACATTTTTATTGATGGTGTTGGTCCAAAGGTGCTGTTACATATAATTTGAGCTGCGTGCACCACCAGCAAATTCATTGTATCGTTTCACTCTGCCTGTTAGAACCATGATGAGCGTGGGCATGTCTGATTAGACTTCACTGTAGTGCAAACTCTGACTCTGAGTAGCCATCCTTCAGCCTACCAAAGGTTGCACCTGAGCAGAAAACTGCCTGTCCGGTAGCTCGCAGGCTGTCAATGAGTAGCTTGCAAGTAGATAGTGATATTAGGCCTAATATTACATAATTAAATCAGATAAATAATTTTCCTCCCAAGTTGTTTACAGGTATTTAACATCATTCTACCTTTTTGACATCTACTAATGATTATTTTAATGATTTTCATGATTATGATGTTTCTGGTGGTGGTTATTGGCCACTATTAAACAGAACGACAATTTAACAAAAATTGGAAAATAATTGATAGTAGCCTTGTCCTGCAGGGACTGTTCAAACCAGTTTGTTCTCTCATCTTAAAAAGCCAAGATTCTCAATGTGGCTACAGTAGAATGATTTTTTTGTAAAGACAATGTGTGGTTTTAAGAACCAAAATGCAATTAAGTTATGAATGTTCTTTGTTTTTAGTCATCAAATTTGGCCTACACAATAACAAAATATGCAAGCTGTATATGATTAGCTTGCGGAAACATGTTTTAGTATGAAGTAGCTTTTATGAAAGAAAAGGTTGGAGAACCCAGCTCTAGCCCAAACTGTTCAAATATGACCCATATTACCGGAGCAACATTTTATTATTTCTATTGCAGATTCAGGGCCGCAAGTTCTGGATATTTATATAGTATAATATGTTTGCAATATTTTATGTGAACATAATCAATTACCAAATTTAAATGCAAAACTCCAGTTTCCATTTTCAAGTTGACAGTTCTTTTTCAATGCCCTCACATGTTACACTGCCTTATTTAGAAAGAAAATTGTTAAAAGATCTATCAAAGTCACATTTGTAACTGTACTGCATTATTGTGACTGCATTATTTGTGACAACTTAATGTACAATTTAAAAATGTTTTTTTCTGAACCTACCATGTACAACATTCTAATTCAAATCCATTTTGGGTAAAACAATATTATTCCTCCCATTTTGCCATGGCAAATTCTCTCCATAATAGTGATCATAAATGTTGACACTGTAAATTACCTGAGTTTTATGATATGGAAATGTGAAGTGCACATCTCGACTCACAGGTTTTTGGCTTGTTTGTATGTCATCAAAGCAGTATTTACTATAATTCTCAATGTCTCATCTTTCAAAATACATGGAGTCCTCTTAATTTACGGCATTTCCCTCACTGAGACAATAAAAATTTGCAGAAATTGCTGAAATAGTGGGAGGGATGGGGGCAACTTCTTGTCATGTTCAAGTTCAGAATGGCTGTCAATCAAAACCCATACAGTGTTGTGAATCGCAGAGCCAGAGCTCTTAACCATGACAAGGTAACTGGGAATATGGCTGAATACAAACACTGTAGTTATTCCCTTCGTAAGGCAATCAAACAGGCAAAACGTCAGTACAGAGACAAAGTGGAGTCGCAATTCAATGGCTCAGACACAAGGATCTACAGACAATCACGGACCACAAAGGGAAAACCAGCCATGTCGCGGACACCGATGTCTTGCGGACAAGCTAAACACCTTCTTTGCCCGCTTTGAGGGTAACACAGTGCCAACAACGTGGCCCGCTACCAAGAACTGTGGGCTTTCCTTCTCCGTGGCCGACATTTAAGCGTGTTAACCCTTGCAAAGTTGCCAGCCCAGACGGCACCCTTGCGGCGTCCTCAGAGCATGCACAGACCAGCTGGCTGGAGTGTTTACGGACAAATTCAATCTCTACCTATCCCAGTCTGCTGTCCACGCTTCAAAATGTCCACCATTGTTCCTGTACCCAAGAAAGCAAAGATAACTGATCTAAATTACTATTGCCCCGTAGCACTCACTTCTGTCATCATGAAGTGCTTTGAGAGGCTAGTTAAGGTTCATATCACCTCTATCATATCACCTCTACCTTACCTGACACCCTAGACCCATTTCAATTTGCATACCGCCCCAATAGATCCACAGTCGATGCAATCGCCATCGCACTGCACACTGCCTTATCCCATCTGGACAAGATGAATACCTACAGTATGTAAGAATGCTGTGCATTGACTATAGCTCAGCAGTCAAGACCATAGTACCCTCCAAGCACATCATTAAGCTCAGGCCCTGGGTCTTAATCAGCCCTGTACAACTGAGTCCTGGACTTCCTGATGGGCCGCCCCCAGGTGATGAAGGTAGGAAACAACACCTCCACTTCGCTGATCCTCAACACAGGGACTCCAGAAGGGTGCGTGCTCAACCCCCTCCTGTACTCCCTGTTCACCCATGACTGCGTGGCCACACACGCCTCCAACTCAGTCATCAAGTTTGCCGACAACACAACAGCAGTAGGCCTGATTACCAACAATGACGAGACAGCCTACAGGGAGGAGGTGAGGGCCCTGGGAGAGTGGTGCCAGGAAAATAACATCTCACTCAATGTCAACTAAACAAAGAAGCTGATCATGGACTTCAGGAAACAGCAGAGGGAACACGCCCCTGTCCACATCGACAGGACTGCAGTGGAGAAGGTGGAAAGCTTCAAGTTCCTCGGCGTACACATCACTGACGATCTGAAATGGTCCACCCACACAACAGCGACTCTTCAACCTCAGGAGGCTGAAGAAATTTGGCGACTGAAAGAGACTGAAAAACAGCTTCCATCTCAAGGCTATCAGATTGTTAACTAGCCATCACTAACCGGCTTCCACCTTACGCAACCGTGCACCTTAGAGGCTGCTGCCCTATATACTTGGAATCAATGGCCACTTGATAATGGAACACTAGTCACTTTAATAATAATTTTAATAACATACTGCTCTGCTCATCTCATATGTATATACTGTATTCTATTCTACTGTATTTTAGTCATTGCTACTCTGACATTGCTCAATCTAATATTTATATTATTCTTAATTACATTATTTTACTCTTAGATTTGTGTGTATTGTTGTGAATTGTTAGATACTACTGCGCTGTTGGAGCTAGGAACACAATCATTTCTCTACACCCGCAATAACATCTGCTAAATCTGTGTATGTGACCAATCAAATTTCATTTTATTTGATGTATAGCATGTTACTGTACAGCCTTTACATTCCAATTTAGGCATTTATCAGTGCCCAAATCTGCCATTTTCATCCGTATACTGGAACAAGTCTAAAGGGTTAAGAAAAACAGTGTAGAAAAAACATTTAAAATGCAAAAATAGTCTGGGTGCACCACCAAGAGTTTTCACCCCACTTTCAGACAGTCAGGTGCCCATGTGCAAAACAAGATGTTAATAATGTTAGTATTGTTACTGCTATACTACACATATATAAGAACAACTTAGTGCAAAGTGTTAGAGTATATGTAAATAAAGCTTACTGAATGCATAAATGGCAAACAGTTAATAACATTATCACTAGATTGTTAAGTGATTATTTCATTTTTAAGCCCACCCTTAAGGAAACCAACTCTACCAACACTGAAAAACGATGCAATGCAAAATATCACAGGAATTGGTAGATATAATGTATAGTATGTTCTTCAATGGATTGCCTCTTTTCACCACTGACTAGACCTACTTTTCTGCAAATAAACTTTTTATTGGTGACTTTTCTGTTGTTGTTTCTCCAACATGGCCGCCAAGGGAACCTTTTTTCCTCCATGTTCTAGCACTGTCTAAAACATAGACCTGACTGATTGAACAAAATATAAAATGTTCAGTTTCCTCTGGATATAACTGATGTGTAATTATTAGCTTTGTCATTACCTGCAAATGTATAGATCACCACAACCAAAAAAAATGGTTTCATTTTTTCATCAATGTGTGTTTTTATATTGTGCCCAATTTCTCCTCTTAGAAATTGATTTATGGTAGGTAGTAGTAGGAGGGTGCCCTGGGGTTATTTCCCCAATTAGTCCAATGTTGTTGGTTTTGCTGTTGTTTCATCCAATGTTCTGTTAGAAACGTCACAGCGTTCTTCAACTCCTGTTTAAGGTTAATTTGTAGATATTTAGAGTTGCTGTTTTACTTTTCTGTCAAACCAAATTTGACAGATTTGGTGGATTTAGAAGCATCCCTCATCTGCCGAAGTCGTTGCCTCTCCTTGTTCGGGCGGTGCTCGGCGTTCGATGTCACCGGTCTTCTAGCCATCATTGATCCTTTTTTCATTTTCCATTGGTTTTGTCTTGTCTTCCCACACACCTGTTTTCAATCCCATTCATTGTATATAACCCTCTGTTTCCCCTCATGTCTTTGTCAGAGACAGGGAGTTTCTCCAGCGCCACCACCACCACAACCGGAATCTCCCGTCAACGTTTTTTCCTCTCCGGAATCAAAGATCCATTTATCTCTACCTACGGGATACAACGGAGATACTGCCGGCTGCCAGGGTTTCCTCCTTAAACTGAACTTGTATCTAGCCACGGCCTCCCCAGTACCATCTGACCCGTGAGAAGAGTTACGCCCTCGTCTCATGCCTCACCGGGAAAGCCCTGGAATGGGCCAGCGCTGTGTGTAGTAGAGAGGATGCGGCGCTGGACCATTTTGAGGAGTTCACCCGCCAATTCCGGATAGTATTCGATCACCCACCTGAAGGCAAAGCAGCGGGTGAGCTTCTCTATCATCTGAGGCAGGAGACGAGGAGTGCACAGGATTTTGCGTTGGAGTTTAGGACCTTGGCTGCCGGCACTGGATGGAGCGACAGGGCCCTGATCGACCATTACCGGTGTAGTCTACGCGAGGACGTCCGTCGGGAGCTGACCTGTAGAGACACCACCCTCACCTTCGACCAGCTGGTGGACATGTCCATCAAGCTGGACAACATGCTGGCTACTCGTGGACGTCTAAATCGGTGTCTGGTTGTTCCATCCTCCCGCACCCTCTCTCCCGAACCTATGGAATTGGGAGGGATGGTGCGCAGGGCCGGGTTGGTTCCTCTGGGAATAGAGAGGGCAGGCAGGGCATTCTGTCGTCACCCCAGGTGAGTAGGCACCATTCTCATCCAGAGCCCTCTGCTGCACTAATGTTTGTCTCTGTCTCTTTTCCTGATTTTTCACTGCATTCCCAGTATAAGGCGCTAGTAGATTCAGGTGCGGCTGGGCATTTCATTAATAAAAGTCTAGCTCATAGTTTAGGGATCCCTATTGTTCCTGTGGATATGCCTTTCCCTATTCATGCCTTAGATAGTCGACCATTAGGGTCAGGGTTTATCAGGGAGGTAACCGCACCTTTGTGTATGATAACGCGGGAGGGTCACAAGGAGAAGATTAGTCTTTTCCTTATTGATTCTCCTGCGTATTCTGTGGTGCTAGGCCTACCCTGGTTAGTTTGTCATAACCCCACTGTTTCTTGGCCACAGAGGGCTCTCACGGGGTGGTCGCGAGAATGCTCAGGT
This sequence comes from Oncorhynchus masou masou, assembly GCF_036934945.1. Lineage (NCBI taxonomy): Eukaryota > Metazoa > Chordata > Actinopteri > Salmoniformes > Salmonidae > Oncorhynchus > Oncorhynchus masou. The sequence continues at coordinate 57,662,378 of NC_088217.1, forward strand.
AGGTGTTTAGGGGTTTCCGTTGGTGCTACTACGGTGGAAAGTCCAGGCCAGGTCTCCACCGTGCGCATTCCCCCCTATTATGCCGATTTGGCTCTCGCCTTCTGTAAAAAGAAGGCGACTCAATTACCACCCCATCGACGGGGGGATTGTGCGATAGATCTCCTGGTAGACGCTGCATATCCCAAGAGTCATGTGTATCCCCTGTCGCAAGCGGAGACGGAGGCTATGGAGACATATGTCTCTGAATCCCTGCATCAGGGGTTCATTCAGCCATCCATTTCACCCGTCTCTTCGAGTTTCTTTGTTGTGAAAAAAAGGATGGCGGTTTACACCCGTGCGTTGATTATCGAGGTCTTAATAAAATCAGTGAAATATAGTTACCCGCTACCTCTGATCAATATGATTATTGAGTTAATGCACGGGGCACGTTTTTTCGCAGAGCGAAACTATGATGTGGGGAACCGAGAGCTGTTAGCTGTCGTAGAAGCTTTGAAGGTGTGGAGGCATTGGCTTGAGGGGGCTAAACACCCTTTTCTCATCTTGACTGACCACCGCAATCTGGAGTATATCCGGCAGGCAAAGAGTCCTCGCCAGGCAAGGTGGGCCATGTTTTTCACTCATTTTGTGTTTACTCTTTCTTACAGACCAGGCTCCCAGAACGTTAAGGCAGACGCATTGTCTCGGCTGTATGACACAGAGGAGCGGTCCATGGATCCCACTCCCATACTCCCAGCTTCGTGTCTGGTGGCGCCTGTAGTGTGGGAGCTGGACGCAGACATTGAGCGGGCATCACATGCAGAGCCTTCTCCCCCTGAGTGTCCAGCTGGTCGTCTGTACGTTCCGTCTGCTGTCCACGACCGATTGATATATTGGGCTCACACGTCACCCTCCTCTGGTCATCCTGGGATAGGTCGGACGATGCGCTGTCTTGACGGGAGATACTGGTGGCCCACTTTAGCTAAGGACGTGAGGATTTATGTTTCTTCCTGCTCGGTGTGCGCCCAGTGCAAGGCTCCTAGACACCTGCCCAGAGGTAAGCTACAACCTCTACCCGTTCCTCAACGGCCGTGGTCGCACCTGTCGGTGGATTTTTTGACTGATCTTCCATCTTCACAGGGTTACACCACGATCCTGGTCGTTGTGGATCGGTTTTCTAAGTCCTGTCGTCTCCTCCCTTTGCCCAGTCTCCCTACGGCCTTACAAACTGCAGAGGCCCTGTTTACACACGTTTTCCGGCACTATGGGGTGCCTGAGGATATAGTGTCTGATCGGGGTCCCCAGTTCACATCAAGGGTCTGGAAGGCGTTCATGGAGCGTCTGGGGATCTCGGTTAGTCTTACCTCAGGTTTTCACCCTGAGAGTAATGGGCAGGTGGAGAGAGTTAACCAGGATGTGGGTAGGTTTCTGCGGTCTTATTGCCAGGATCGGCCGGGGGAGTGGGCGAAGTTCGTGCCCTGGGCAGAGATGGCTCAGAACTCGCTACGTCACTCCTCCACTAACCTTACTCCCTTTCACTGTGTATTAGGGTATCAGCCGGTTCTGGCTCCTTGGCATCAGAGCCAGACCGAGGCCCCTGCGGTTGACAATTGGTTTTGGCACGCTGAGGAGACCTGGGAGGCAGCCCACGTCCACCTTCAGAGTCTCATAAGGCGCCAGAAAATTGGCGCAGACCGTCGCCGCAGTGAGGCCCCAGTGTTCGCACCAGGGGACAGGGTTTGGCTCTCGACCCGAAACCTGCCCCTTCGCCTGCTCTGCTGGAAGCTGGGTCCGCAGTTTGTGGGGCCGTTTAAAGTCCTGAGGAGAGTGAACGAGGTATGCTATAGGTTACAACTACCCACTCATTACCGTATTAACCCCTTGTTCCATGTGTCTCTACTCAGGCCGATGGTGGCTGGCCCGCTCCAGGAGGCTGAAGTGCGTGATGTTCCTCCGCCTCCTCTGGACATCGAGGGGGTTCCGGCGTACTCTGTTCGATCCATTTTGGATTCGAGACGTCGGGCGAGGGGCCTTCAATACCTCGTAGACTGGGAGGGGTACGGGCCGGAGGAGAGATGCTGGGTTCCGGTGGAGGACGTGTTAGATCCTTCCCTGTTATCAGAATTCCACCGTCTCCATCCGGATCGCCCTGCACCTCGCCCTCCGGGTCGTCCCCGAGGCCGGTGTCGACGCGCAGCTGGAGCCGCGCGTCAGGGGGGAGTACTGTCATGACTTCTGCCGAAGTCGTTGCCTCTTCTTGTTCGGGCGGTGCTCGGCGTTCGACATCACCGGTCTTCTAGCCATCATTGATCCTTTTTTCATTTTCCATTGGTTTTGTCTTGTCTTCCCACACAACTGTTTTCAATCCCATTCATTACCTGTTGTGTATATAACCCTCTGTTTCCCCTCATGTCTTTGTCAGAGATTGTTTTATTTGTCAGTGTAGTGTGTTTGTTGTATAGGTGCGTGTCGGGTCCTTGTACCCATGTTTGTTTGTTATGTACATTTAGTGTTATGGAGCATACTCCGTGGACTTTATTAAAAGACTCCATTTTACACTCCATTTGACTCTCCTGCGCCTGACTTCCCTGCCACCTATTACACCTATGCATGACAATAGTACTGCATCTATATGACAGTATCAAATATTATGAAACAGGATTCTTTCCATGACCGTTTAATTTCCTCCGTCACTCTGTTTTATTTGTTCCCCATTTTCCTCACTTTTGGCATTAAAATGCTGCTTGTAACAATTAGGCCCCAGATATATTCCCAAATACAGTATATTCATATTTATTCACTTCTTCCCCTGGCTGAGACATGGTGCCAGGGGTCAGCGATGGTTTTCAAGCTGTAATCAAGGCTGAGTGCCAGTACATGTCTCAACAGGCAATAATCCTCCTCTTTGGCTCCCAGCACCACTAGGTTCGCTACGCTATAGCCACAGCAATGCATTCTGCCAGCATTAGCTTCACAGTAGCATCACTACCATATGCTCACCTGCTGCATTCTATTCCGGTGATTCTTACAGTACACGCAAGAAAATTACCATGATGAAAAGTCTATGTCTGCTGTCTGACAAGATTAAGCCTAATGAGATGCGAGTTATGGAAAGCGGATGAGATCCTGAAATAGAGAAACATATAATACATGTAGGCTACATACGTAGATAAGTGACCATGGGTTTTAGCTATACATGCAAGGATTCAATCATGTAATACAACGTCTGCCATTTAATCGAGTGTAATGACATACTAGCATGGAAGGGCTGATGATGAAATCCCAGAGATTTCTATCTGTGAAAAATCTGTGACAACGGGCTGCTGTGTGTGACTCTTCTGACTGTACGTAGAGCTAGAGCTTGATGGGGAGGTGCAGTCTGATGTGCTGTTCCTGTTGGTGGTGAGGTTTAGCTGGGGAGATGTGATGTCTGGCCTGGTAGCACTTTGTCTCACATGCAGATCCCCACTGTCTGACAGTCAGAGAGGGGAGAGGATATTGAGACATATACAGATACTGTATACCTGTACAATGCCTTCAGAAAGAATTTACACCCCTTGACACATTTGGTTGTGTCTTTAAAATTGAATAAATTAAGATTTTGTGTCATCACAACACCAATGTGGAAATATGTTAGATTTTTTTTATGTATATAAAAGGAAAAGCTGAAATGTATTTAACCCCTTTGTTATGGCAAGCCTAAATACATTCAGGAGTAAAAATGTGCTTAACAAGTCACATAATAAGTTGTGTGGACTCAATCTCAATAATAGTATTTAACATGATTTTTTAATTCATCTCTGTATCACACACATACAATTATCTGTAAGGTCCGTCAGTTCAAGCAATGAATTTCAAACACAGATTCAACCTCAAAGATCACAGAGGTTTTTAAATTCCTCGTGAAGAAAAAAAATAGCAATTTAATACATGTTGAATCCAGGCTGTAATAGAACAAAATGTCGAAAAAGTCAAGGGGTAGGAATATTTTCTGAAGGCACTGCATACAGTGAAAGAGAGGGGGAGATAGAGACATAAAACTGAGGAGATTATGGAGATTGAGATATACAATGAAAGTGAATGGGAGAGAAGGAGATGGAGACAGTGAAAGGGAGGGGGAGATAGAGACATAAAACTGAGGAGATAATGGAGATTGAGATATACAATGAAAGCGAATGGGAGAGAAGGAGATGGAGACAGTGAAAGGGAGGGGGAGATGGAGAGAGTGAAAGAGGGGGAGATGGAGTCATGAAAGAGAGGGGAGATGGAGACAGTGAAAAAGAGGGGGAGACGGAGACAGAACACACAGTAAAAGAGAGGGGAAGATGGAGACATACACAGTGAAAAGAGAGGAGGAGAGATGAGATAAAACAGCGACAGTAGTGATCTCACAATCAATTCTCCTCACCTTCACACGTTTGGCTGGCAATGTGCACCAGGGAGAGTCCAAATCAGCCTAAATATAATGACAGCGATAGATTGAATGAGAAGTGAAATGATGAGGGCATATTTGTGGCTCAACTCAACAGAGGAGAAATGAACCTGTAATCAGTGGGTGTTGAACTTGAGAAGTGTAGTTTGTCAAATCACAAAGGAATTAGCATTTCAATTGCCATTCAAACACAGAACTACTACTCTCTTTTCCATGCGTCCATCTGATTACAGTAGTTAAAGTAGCCAACTTTTGTGTATGTGTTGGCAGCATTAATGGGAATAGTTGTGCTTATGTATCCAGCCATTTATAATGAGATTGGGGTGGATAAATCAATTCTCAGTCAGAGAGAGACTGAATTGCTTTGTGCTCAAAGCTCCACATTAAAATGGCAGTTCTAATATTTGCAATGCATCAAGTTGGGTGACACCTATAATATTAATTTTGGAGTTGTTAACAGTCACCCATCAGCCATTTGCAAATGTATTACACATTTACATCGTGGCAACATTTGATCAGAAGCTATGTTCACTATACATCAAAAGATCTGTCTACCAACCTGTCACAACAATTATGAGTTACTACGAGAAGCCCAGGAGCAGTGAAGATGGAAATGATGGAAGTACTGAATGAGGAGGCCCGTGGAGGCTGCTGCTAGCACCTTTAGGCTGCTTACCGACATCGTCCTCATCAAAAGAGTTCATACAGGGGAAGTAGATGGCCAGAGCCTCGAAGGAGGCCGACAGACTGATCCGACTCTGCGAGCGCTCCATGTAGAGCCCAGGTGTTGGCGCTGGCTCAGCCGGCTTGGCCATCCTCGCCTGGGCATTCTTCACGCGGAGCACGGCACGCGGCGTCTTGACAGACTTTCACAGACCCACCAGAAGAGAGAAAAATCCCCAAATCCCCTCTTTCTCTCCCCAAATGTCACTCTCTCTCTGCACTGGAAGGCCACCGTATATCCGGCCGTAAAGATAGGCTTCTCTCCAAAGTTGATAGGTTTCCACAACTTTTGTTTGGTCAGACTGGGGTGTCCTGGTGTGTTGTGGGAGTGTCTGCTTCGAGGGTAGTCGCTGAGGAGAGGAGCAATGCTGTCCTAGAATGAGAAAATAGAATAATTCTGGGGAGAATTGAATGGAAAAACAGACTCTCAGTTCAGTGGAGTCTGTTGTTTTGTTGAAGAGAAGGTATATTCCTACGTAGCATGCTCTATTGATGTAGCTTCACCCAGGGTAGGGTTCTCCTGTGCACTGCAATGGCGTCGGTGTCTGTCTGGTTGCTCTGGGTGATAAAGATCGGCGGAGAGAGGCTTTTACGATTTCAACAGCTTGTGCTTGACTCAGTTCATTCACTGGTAAGTCCTTTGTGGAGAAAGAGAGGGGAGGAGAGATAGCAGGCTGTTGCTGGGATTTTGTGGATCAGCCAATAGGAAAGCCGATGTGGGAAACTGGGTGTGGTTTAGTGCTGTCAGCAGAACTCCCCCGGCACAATGGGGCTGTGCAAGTTTATTACATCCCCTATCCATCTTTCGCTCTCACTGGCTCTCTTTTTCTCTCTCTCTCTCTGCATCTGTCTTTCTCTCTCTCACTCACCTTCTCTCTCTCTCTTTTCTGGACTTCCATTTGTCTCCTTCTCTCTCTCTTGCTCTGTCTCTCCTCTTTCTCTTTGTTACTATTTTTCAGTACCTCTATCTCCATCCGTCATTGTTCAGCCCAGTGTTGCTCAACCACCTCCATGTCAACATTCATACACCGCGCCTTCACTTTCAAAATGTTTGCTCCGCTGAATAGCATATCACATCCAATCATCCGCCTAGCGTTGGCTCTTCCAGCAGCAGCCTAACGTGTCACATGTACAGTCCATTTGGAAAGTATTCAGACCCCTTGACTTTTTCCACATTTTGTTACGTTGCAGCCTTATTCTAAAATTTATAAATAAAACAATTTCCTCATCAATCTACACACAATACCTGATAATTTCAAAGCAAAAACAGAAAAACCTTATTTACATAAGTATTCAGACCCTTTGAGAATCGAAATTGAGCTCAGGTACATCCTGTTTCCATTGATCATCCTTGAGATGTTTCTACAACTTGATTGGAGGTCCCCAAGAACACAGTGTCCTCCATCATTCTTAAATGGAAGAAGTTTGGAACTACCAAGACTCTTCCTAGAGCTGGCCGCCCAGCCAAACTGAGCAATCGGGGGAGAAGGGCCTTGGTCAAGGAGGTGACCAAGAACCTGATGGTCACCTTGACAGAGCTCCAGAGTTCCTGTGTGGGGATGGGAGAACCTTTCAGATGGACAATCATTTCTGCAGCACTCCACCAATCAGGCCTTTAAACCACTCCTCAGTAAAAAGGCACATGACAGCCCATTTGGAATTTCTCAGACCATGAGAAACAAGATTCTCTGGTCTGATTAAACCACGATTAATCTTTTTGGCCTGAATGCCATGCATCACGTCTGGAGGAAACCTGACACTATCCCTACGGTGAAGCATGGTGTTGGCAGCATCATAATAATATCCCATTTAGCAGACGCTTTTGTCCAAAGCGACTTACAAGTCGGCTGGGGCCACTACTTTTACATATGGGTGGTCCCAGCGGGAATCGAACCCACGACGCTTGGCGTTGCAAGCGCCATGCTCTACCGACTGAGCCACACAGGACCCCATGCTGTGGGGATGTTTTTCAGAGGCAGGAACTGGGAGACTAGTCAGGATCGAGGGAAAGATGAACAGAGCAAAGTACAGAGAGTTCCTTGATTAAAACCTGCTAGGACTGTCTGGGAGTGGTCTGAGTGGGGAGGTGAAAACAGAAAATGTGCTGTTTATGACAGAGAGGTTTGGAACTCTCTTTCTTATTGGTCTATTAACTTATTTAACGCATGGTGATGTCACCATGGGAGGCCAAAAATCCATCCCACCAAATCGGGCTGAAATTTCAGGCAGTCTTTTCAAACAGCGCTTACACTAACATGGTATTTTAGTGTGTAAATATACACTGAGTGTTCAAAACAATGAGGACACCTTCTCTTTCCATAACATACACTGACCAGGTGAATCCAGGTGAAAGCTATGATAGCTAATTGATTTGTAATTTGGTAAATCCACTTCAATCAGTTTACTGTAGATGAAGGGGGGAGGCTTTTTAAGCCTTGAGACCATTGAGACATGGATTGTGTGTGTACCATTCAGTGTTTGAATAGGTAAAACAAAATATTTAAGTGCCTTTGAATGGGGTGTGGTGGCAGGTGCCAGGCGCACCTGTTTGTGTCAAGAACTGCAACGCTGCTGGGTTACTCCCGCTCAACAGTTTCCTGTGTGTATCAAACACAGCAGGGGTATAGACTGTGGAACCCAGTTCCTACATTTAAATATAAAAATGGATTTTATCAAACAGAACTATGCTACATTTTATCTCTGTGACCCTCAGGATGACAAATCAGAACAAGATTACTGAATGTAAGTACATTATTTACCTTCAGAAGGGGATGTATCAAATCAGTTGTCATGATAAAAGTGTTTAGTGCACTCTCCTCAAACAATAGCATGGCATTTTTTTTACTGTAATAGCTACTGGAAACTGGAAACTTAGATTAACACCAATTTAAGCTTTTAACGACTGAGGTTTTAATGTTACAGTTTGTGGGCAAATGAGGAAATGACCATCTGTGAAGTTCAGGGGTAAATGGGTTCGTGTTGACATACCTTGCATAATGGAGAAGATCTGATATCCTTCTTTCCAAAGTCGCAAAATACTTTATTTTCAAGGGGAGCCATATACTTAACAAAGATTTGATTTTGACACGGATGCTGGCTCATTTTGTGTCACATTTTGACCAACTACTGTCTGACGCCAGCATCTGCAGTGCAGTTGTGCTATGGCACAGTGTCACTCATACCAATGCAGAATCCAATTAAAGGATTAGGTGAACATTGTGTCCGTTCACTGGCAAATCCTCCAAACAGATTTTTCTGTAGTAACAGCAGACCAGGAGCATTTGGATTACTCCTGGCCTCTGTACCTAGTTACCGGCAGGTCCCTTTCCCAATGGAATTTCAATGGGACTCCATAGAGCGAGTGGAGTAGAAGAAACTCAGCAAAGAATTACAATGTGCAGGTCCATTGTCTGATCCAAGTCTTTACGGGCCTCTCCAACACCACATAACTCTCAGTTCATCAGCCAACACTGCCCCTGTTTAGCCTGTGGGGATTATGCAATGAAATGTTTGTTATTTCCAAGTAATCCCAATCCCGGTATTAACATTCCAACTTTTATATGTACGTAGAGCAGTTCAACAGTTTTTTTGCAACCTTGGGAAATGGTAACCTGCAGGCTTACTGCAATGTTTGGTTTAGTACAAGATTGTTATTGTGTATGTACAGTGTAGTATGTTAAATAAGTGCCATTATGGGTCACACAACACAATGCAATTGGCTACATGCAATTTTCAAATTCCTCTAACATTGCAAGACAGTCAAGTAAGTTTTGATACAAGTTGAAAAATGCAAGGAATTTACTGTAGAACATCTGCATTTGCATTGGGGACAACATTTAGGGTAACACATGAAGGGTAACAGTAGAGCAGGGCAACTGTAGGCTAGCATTTCAACTGGATCTTGCAAACTCACTTAGATTCTTGACAACGTGAAAATGGAAATGTCAAAACTGGCACAAATGTGAAAATGCTAGGCTGTCAAATGTTTGTGCAAGAAAGAGGATGCAAAATCCTCAAAACAGGTTAGGCAAAACCCCCTAAATGGCTAAGTTATGGTACTCTTCAACCTGCAAGCCACAGCTTGCGCTCACCGTCCACCACAACTCTAGAAAACAAATCTGCTACAACAAGGTGCTCGGCCACCCTCTCATGGAAGAACTGCCTCTTCGTGTCCCTACAATACGTAAAACGACCTTAAAACATCTAAAAACGCAGTTTAAAGCTCAGAGACCAGGCATTGCATTGGCCTACGCAAAATGTTTATTCATGGGGGACCAAATCAACACAAAAGCTCGTTACACCATCTACATATTTTAAGGTTTCGTTTATTGTCATGGTCAACAACATTGGCGGAGCTGCATTATTATTTTTTTTGCCCATGCTACAAACGACTATATTGGTCTGCTAATACAGGTCTAGTAATATATTTTTTTAAATTATTATTATTATTATTACATTTTTTGAGCAAGGCATGTTATACAGCAGCACACTTTACCATACGCAGCATTTACTGTGAATGCAATATCTGCAAACATTGTGGAAAAGGGTGACTGCACTTCCTGATTTGGTCTCGTTTTAGATTTGGTTCATTAAGAAATTCTAGCAGCCATGACTGAATTCAAACGCGAGTTGGTTTTGGGGTGTAGTTTGATGTGGGTGTCTCGTGTGTGTGATCTCACATGGGAAGAGTTAGCCCAATGATTTAGCCAAAGTTGGCTTAACTTTGGATAGCCTTTCTCCGGGGCTAATTAGGGACCATCAATAAATGATTTATTTATTCATTTTTATTTTACTTTTATTTAACTAGGAAAGTCACAATGTAAATGAGACAATATTTTCATGTTGCACACCTTTTTGTTTTCTCATTATTAATAAATGCTTTCAATATTTGTATATGAATTCTTATAATTTATAGATGTTTGAGGTTTTTAAGTCATTGAAATTTGGAGCTATTGGAATTTTTACATGTTGTCCCATGAACATTAATTCCAACCTTCATTTAAATTGTGACATACTATCAAGGGTTACTAGGAGTGAAAGTTAGGAGTCAGGCACAGAGAGCAGAGGGTTCAATGATTCATAATAATTTAATACTCCGGAGAAAACGGTCACGCCAAACACAGGGGAGGGGAGCCACCTTCGGTGGGAGTCGTGACACATACTCATGTATTTTTTTAAATTTAATTTAACCTTTATTTAATTAGGCAAGTCACAGTTAAGAATAAATTTGTATTTACAATGACGGCTTACCCCGGCCAAACCCTAACGGCGCTGGGCCAATTATGCGCCGTCCTATGGGACGGCGCATAATTCCCAATCACGGCCAGTTGTGATAAAGCCTGGAATTTAACCAGGGTCTATAGTGACGTCTCTAGCACTGAGATGCAGTGCCTTAGACTGCTGCTCCACTCGGGAGCCCTATAAAAACTAATCTCAGACGAGACTGACTTTAATGACCAAAATGAACCTAATAACACTTTGTAGTATCGATGAGTATACATTTTCTAAATGACAAGTTTGTTTTTAGGGGCAGTTGCTCTTTAAAAGGTGCAATGTTGACTGTCTAGTGCACTGCTCCAGAATGTTTCTTAGATTGAATCCCGGCCTTGAAAATTTACACTGAGTGACGACTGTGTGATTAATTCAATTTCAATTAATAACAAAAAGGCTAGTATGCACCAGAGGAGGCTGGTGTGAGGAGCTAGATGAGGACAGGCTCATTGTAATGGCTGGAATGGAATTAATAGAACTTGTGGTTTCCATGTTTGATGTGTTTGATACCGTTCCATTTAATTCAATTTCAGCCATTATAATACGCAAGTCCTCCTATAGCTCCTCCCGCCATACTTTGCCCCCTGCAGATAACAACGTCCTGAAATTAATTCATTGAGAGAGTAGTGTTTGTCCTTCTTTAAGGACGAGCCTTCAGTGGTTTATTGTTCAAATGCCAGGCATGTTTGACATTTTGGCTAGGCAGTTACGTTGTTTTTTTATGTTGGTTCTCACTGTGCTCAGTGACTCAGCCATGCTTATAGGCCTCAGGTAATTTCTACCCAGTATTCTTCCTCTAGATGCCGTTTGACATCCGAGACAGGCTTTAATTCTGGAATCATATCTGATTCTCTGCTCTGTCACAGTAGCTGCAAAACAACCCTGTCATTGTTGCATAAATCCTCCAGCCGACTTGTGCTGGGTGTCACCTGTGTACAAAAATGAATGGCATGATATCATATTCCACTACTCTTTAATAACTTTTTCATTAGTAAATGCTGTCCATGTGCTTGTTTGTATTTATGAGCATCCTATCATTCTTGGAAGGGTTTCTATTTATTTTTGGTAAATTATGTGAATAATACTTATGTAACAGCTACTGGCATTCACAACCATTACTAAATCAAGGAGTATTTAATCCAGAACTACTGGTTTGCCCCGATTTTGAATATTCTAATTTGTTGTTTTACAATATCTGCTGTTGGTGAGACATGCAGAGCTTTATGTGAGGCAAAGTTGTAATCATATTTCTGTGGCGCCAACACTCAGGGATTTTCTACCTGTCCTGTTTAGTATGGCAATTAATAATGTCATTGAAATGTGAAAATCATAGATCATTCAATGACAGGACAGTTGTAGACCACTCTACAATACCCAGAGAATGCAAGCAGCCACAGACATCCTGTATTTTCCAAGCTACATTTTTTAAACTGAAGTCTGCCCATACTGTAATGGGCTCTGTAGAAAACCATTTTGGACCCCAGTGAAATCTGTTGCATCAACAATAGCTTAAATAAAACCCTGCTAATGTCCAAGCCACACAGAATCGTACTTGCCGACGCAAATCTCACAATAGACAAAATTAGAACATAGATACACAGAGTCCTTTAATCTAACCACCACGTTTCAGTCTAGTCAGTCCTTTCATGTGACCAGTGTTGCACCTCTTGCCAAACGGAGACATTATTTTGGCAACTCCTGTCACACCCTGACCTTAGAATTCTTTGTTTTCTTTATTATTTTGGTTAGGTCAGAGTGTGACATGGGTGATGTATGTGTTTTTGTACTGTCTAGGGGTTTTGTATGCTTATGGGGTTGTTTACCATCTAGATGTTTATGTATGTCTATGTCTAATTGCCTGTGTCTGCACTAGTATTATATAGCTTCACGTTCGTTTTATTATTTTGTATAGTTTGTTTCTTCATTCATTAAAGTAACATGTATTCACATCACGCTGCGCCTTGGTCTCCTCCGTAAAATGAACGTGACAACTCCATTGAATCATTTGGGAAGTTGTCCAAGAGTGAACAGCACCAATAATTAGAAAGTACAGTAAGTACAGTGTACTCCTGCCCCACACTCTCAATCAACAGAGCAGCCCTTGAGGGTATTGAGATTATGGTGTCTACTAAAAGTAGTGCAATAAATAGAGAATATGGTGTTATTTGGCACACAGTATGTATCTCCTGGTAGTCAGGTGAAGGAAAAAAGGGTGAATGTGGGAGGGGAAGGGGGGTGGTACATAATCAAATCATGATAGATCAGTGGTTTAAGGACCAGTCGCACCAAACTAGCATCTCTGGTCCTTCCTGCAAGAGTGGTCAGAGCCGATCTGTCTCAAACGCATGGCTTCACAGCAGTGCCTCTGCTCGAGAGTATGTGACCTGACTGCATAGGCTCCAGTGCAGTGGTGGTGGGAAAAGTAACCAGGTGTCATACTTGAGTAAAAGTATAGATACCTTAATAGAAAGTTAAATAAGTAAAAGTGAAAATCACCCAGTAAAATACTCCTTGAGTAAAAGTCTAAATATAATTAAGTATCACAAGTAAATCTAATTGGTAAAATATACTTATCAAAAGTCAAAATCATTTCAAATTCCTTATTATGCAACCCAGATGGCACCAATTTCGTTTTGGAAATGTACGTATATCCAGGAGCACACTCCAACACTAATTTACAAATGATGCATTTGTGTTTTGTGAGTCAGAGGCAGTAGGGATGACCACGTGTTCTCCTGATAAGTGTGTGAATTGGACGATTTTCCTGTCCCGCTAAGCATTAAAAATGTATCAAATACTTTTGTGTGTCAGGGAAAATGTGTTGAGCAAAAAGTTTATTTGGGGGGGGAATGTATGTTTTGAGCAAAAAGTTTATTTTTGTTGGGAATGTAGTGAAATAAATGTAAAAGTTGTCAAAAATATAAATAGCAAACTAAAGTACAACTACCCCAAAAAACTACTTAAGTAATACATTAAAGTATTTTCAATTAAGTACTTTACCCTACTGCTCCAGTATGCACTCCTCTTCAGCTTAACTGGCTCTACCTCAGCACTGAAAACAAAAATGCATTTTATGACAGCTGCCCATATGTATTTAGTTTCAATTGGGATGATAATGTGCAATTTGCATTATTATATTTTGATTACAGCATTATTTGACCAACTTTTTTTTCTTTATTCACAGTACCAGTTAAAAGGATGGACATACAGTGCCTTGCGAAAGTATTCGGCCCCTTGAACTTTGCGACCTTTTGCCACATTTTAGGCTTCAAACATAAAGATATAAAACTGTATTTTTTTGTGAAGAATCAACAATAAGTGGGACACAATCATGAAGTGGAACGACATTTATTGGATATTTCAAACTTTTTTAACAAATCAAAGACTGAAAAAATGGGCGTGCAAAATTATTCAGCCCCTTTACTTTCAGTGCAGCAAACTCTCTCCAGAAGTTCAGTGAGGATCTCTGAATGATCCAATGTTAACCTAAATGACTAATGATGATAAATACAATCCACCTGTGTGTAATCAAGTCTCCGTATAAATGCACCTGCACTGTGATAGTCTCAGAGGTCCGTTAAAAGCGCAGAGAGCATCACGAAGAACAAGGAACACACCAGGCAGGTCCGAGATACTGTTGTGAAGAAGTTTAAAGCCGGATTTGGATACAAAAAGATTTCCCAAGCTTTAAACATCCCAAGGAGCACTGTGCAAGTGATAATATTGAAATGGAAGGAGTATCAGACCACTGCAAATCTACCAAGACCTGGCCGTCCCTCTAAACTTTCAGCTCATACAAGGAGAAGACTGATCAGAGATGCAGCCAAGAGGCCCATGATCACTCTGGATGAACTGCAGAGATCTACAGCTGAGTTGGGAGACTTTGTCCATAGGACAACAATCAGTCGTATATTGCACAAATCTGGCCTTTATGGAAGAGTGGCAAGAAGAAAGCCATTTCTTAAAGATATCCATAAAAAAGTGTTGTTTAAAGTTTGCCACAAGCCACCTGGGAGACACACCAAACATGTGGAAGAAGGTGCTCTGGTCAGATGAAACCAAAATTGAACTTTTTGGCAACAATGCAAAACCTTATGTTTGGCGTAAAAGCAACACAGCTCATCACCATGAACACACCATCCCCACTGTCAAACATGGTGGTAGCAGCATCATGGTTTGGGCCTGCTTTTCTTCAGCAGGGACAGGGAAGATGGTTAAAATTGATGGGAAGATGGATGGAGCCAAATACAGGAACATTCTGGAAGAAAACCTGATGGAGTCTGCAAAAGACCTGAGACTGGGACGGAGATTTGTCTTCCAACAAGACAATGATCCAAAACATAAAGCAAAATCTACAATGGAATGGTTCAAAAATAAACATATCCAGGTGTTAGAATGGCCAAGTCAAAGTCCAGACCTGAATCCAATCGAGAATCTGTGGAAAGAACTGAAAACTGCTGTTCACAAATGCTCTCCATCCAACCTCACTGAGCTCGAGCTGTTTTGCAAGGAGGAATGGGAAAAGATTTCAGTCTCTCGATGTGCAAAACTGATAGAGACATACCCCAAGCAACTTACAGCTGTAATCGCAGCAAAAGGTGGCGCTACAAAGTATTAACTTAAGGGGGCTGAATAATTTTGCACGCCCAATTTTTCAGTTTTTGATTTGTTAAAAGAGTTTAAAATATCCAATAAATGTCGTTCCACTTCATGATTGTATCCCACTTGTTGTTGATTCTTCACAAAAAAATACAGTTTTATATCTTTATGTTTGAAGCCTGAAATGTGGCAAAAGGTCGCAAAGTTCAAGGGGGCCGAATACTTTCGCAAGGCACTGTATGCCTTGTTAAAACCTATTGCCTCTAGCTCAGGCACAGAACCAAGGAAATGCATATTATTGGTACCATTTGAAAGAAAACACTGAAGTATGTGTAAATGTGATTTGAATGTAGCAGAATAACACACAATAGATCTGGTTTAGATAAAATAATGGAATTTTTGTATCATCATCTTTAAAATGAACAAGATAAAACAAACATTCAGATAGGATGATGGGGACAATTTCAGTGAAAAATATAAGAGGGCAACAGTACTTGTGCAAAGTGTCAGAATGATAACTTCCAAAATGAGTGTGCTACATTACATTTATCATGAAGTCACCCAGGTGTCCCACACAAGTAGTCCAAATGTACACAAGTGGCCAAATTGGTGAAGGTATACATTTTGAAACAAATAACTATATACAAAATACCAAAATGGTATTCTAACACACCCCCCCCCCCCCCCAAAAAAAATGGAGAAAAAAAATTGAAAGATTTTTTTTAATTATTGATTAAAAAATATAAGCAAAAAATATATATACATTTACAAAATAACATGGGTAACTATTTACACACTTTCAATATTTGGAAGAGCCTCAGTCCTCTATCAAATCAAATCTATTTATATAGCCCCAGCCTAAAACCCCAAACAGCAAGCAATGCAGGTGTAGAAGCATGGTGGCTAGGAAAAACTCCCTAGAAAGGCAAAAACCTAGGAAGAAACCTAGAGAGGAACCAGGCTATGAGGGGTGGCCAGTCTTCTTCTGGCTGTGCCGGGTGGAGATCACAGTGGTTGTAGAGGGTGCAACAGGACAGCACCTCAAGAGTAAAAATTAACAGTTTAGGGTTCCATAGCCGAAGGCAGAACAGTTTAAACTGGAACAGCGGCAAGGCCAGATGGCTGGGGACAGCAAGGAGTCATCATGCCAGGTATTCCTGACGCATGGTCCAAGGGCTCAGGTCCTCCGAGAGAGAGAAAGAGATAATTAGAGAGAGCATACTTAAATTCACACAGGACACCCTTATAAGACTCCCATTCGGAGTCAGTGTCACTGTGAAAGAAAATGTTTAGTGAGAATAGTTTCACATATGAGCCCTGTATCAACAGGTATAATAAACAGATATATATAGAGAGTTGAAGGTTGAATATATTATTACCTGCTAGATCTACTGTCTCTTTTATTTTATGACATTTCAGCAAGATCTACTGTCTCTATTATATTATGACAGACCAGCTAGATCTACTGTCTTTTATTATATTACAACAAGCCAGCTGTATCTACTGTCTCCATTTCACTTTGGCCATTGATGTGGTCCTGCCCTCTCCTCAACAGCCTCAAATAGGCTATTTCATGTGGGTTGGGGTGTGGCGGCAGACACACGGATCTCAGATTTCATGACATTACATGTTTATATATTGCTTCTAAATAAAAATAAAAAAAATCACAAATAATATTTTATATTATAAATTTCAAACAAGAGCATTAGCATGATAAGAACTTACCAGTCCAAAACAATGTCCTCTCCCATTCAAAAAATATTCCTCCACAATTGCTAAATTAAGCTTCCTACAACAATCTCTGTCTCACCTTCCCAATCAATTTATTCTAAAATTGTGTGTACATCTGTATATCTAGACTTAGATTTAGCTTTCCCTGACTTAGTCACCATAATGATTGATATATAAACAGTTGAATCTGCACGTTCACCAAACAATGCAATGCGTAATATGCGTAGCTTCTTCCGGTATGAAACTTCAATAGCGAATGACTCACTTTACTACATGGGTTGGTCTTGCAACATATAAACATGGCGTATTGCCGTTTACCTCAGCTCATTGGCTATCTACCCAGCTAGATTTCAAGACAATCAGTGGTCATTGGGTTAAAAGATAGTCAATCAACGAAACAGTGGGCAAATCATTGGTGCACAATGATGTCATGACCTGTTGTCTTAAAATCGGTTTCTTTCAGTCAATACGTCCCGCGACATGGCCCATCAGGTTTGATTGTGTTACAAACAAACAAGTTGATTGCAGTGAAACCAAACATGACTGGAAAAATCACGTTCTGTGTGGGTTATTTACCTGGAATGTGTTGTCGAAAATGGAATGAGACGGAATTCACGACACAAGCCGTTCACAAAATGTTTCGTGTTAGGCTATAAAAACTGATTTTATCAAACAAAATATCATTCATTGTGTAACAATGAGCATTGGAATTGCAAACAGACGAAGATCGTCAAAGGTGAACAATTTATTTTAATGCAGTTTGTGATTATGTTACGCCTGTGCTGGTTAAAAAAAACTTTTTTATGGGGCTCTATGCTCAGATAATCGCATCGTATTTTGTTGCAGTAAATCCTTTTTAAAATCTGACAACGCAGTTGGATTAGCAAGATTCTAGGCTTTCGATACATGTGAGACACTTGTATTTTCATGAATGTTTAATATGACTATTTATGTAGCGATCACCGTATGTTGTGGAATATCAACCCACTAGCGGGTTCCGTGCGCGGAGGGTTTAAAACGTACATTCGTGGAATTTCTTTCCTTCAAAATGTGTTTGAGCCAATCAGTGTCAAGGCTCGGGAGAAGACCCAGATGCAGACAGTTTTGATGTATCAAAGGTTTATTACAAAAAGAGAGGGGCAAGCAAACGACAGGTCAATGGCAGGCAGAGGTCAGAAGTTCAGAGCAGAGTCCGAAAGGAACAGAACGACAGGGAGGCTCAGAGTCAGGCAGAGGTCAGTAATCCAGAAGTGGTGTTACAAGGTACACCTGGCGTCCTGCCTGGGCACGTACCTGGTTGACCAGGGTGCCAGCATTGGAACTCAGGATGTTCATATCCCTGGACATAACCCTGCCAGTCAACCAGGTACTGGAATGCCCTGCCCCGGGGGCGAACCTTCAGGAGGCGCCACACCGTGAATGACCGTTGGCCATCGATGAAACGGGGAAGGGGGGTGGGGCCTATTGGGATGAATACAGAGGGTACGGGGCAAAAGAAGATGAACAGCAGAGGTACTAATAACTTGAGATTGGGAAAGGGGTGATAAAATGAGGGGAAAGTTTGGGGGACTCCACCCAGAGGGGCAGGTCTCGTGTGGACAGCCATACCCTCTGCCCAAGACGATTACCAGGGAGCTGGGATCCGGTGGCGGTCCGCTTGTCATCGATACCTGCAGGTGGTCATGAGAAGGGCCTGCCCAGGCTCTCTTCCAGGTACGGCAACAGCGGCGGACAAACATCTGGGCCGAGGGTATGCCAACCTGTTCTACTTGCTCCGGGAGGAGCGGGGACTGATAACCCAGGGAACACTCCAAAACACGAGAGCCCAGTGGCAGAGCAGGGGAGTGAGTTGTGGGTGTATTTAACCCACACGAGTTACTGGCTCCAGGTGGTGAGTTGGCGGAAACAAGGCAGCAAAGAGTCATCTCCAGGTCTTGATTGGCTCTCTTCCACTGGCCATTGGACTGAGGGTGTTACCTGTAGGACAGGTTGGCCGACAACCCAATGAGCATGCAGAACGTCTTCCAGGACCGGGACGAGAACCGAGGACCCCGGTCAGAGACCATGTCCACCGGGAGTCCATGGATCTGGAAGGTGTGCTGCACCATGAGCTGGGCCATCTCTTTGGCAGAGGGTAGCTTGGGGAGGAGAATGAAGTGGACGGCTGGCTTTGGAAAACCGGTCCACTACTGTCTGGATGGCAGTGTTGCCATCAGACGGAGGATGACCCGTGACGAAGTCCAGGGATATGTTAGACCAGGGATGGTGAGGGACAGGCAGTGGTTGTAGGAGACCAGCCAGAGATTGCAGAGGAGTCTTGTTCTGCGTACAGACCAAGCAGACGGCGATGAAATCGGAGATGTCTGGGATGGGACCATGGTCGTCCACCAAAAGCTTTACCGCACAAAGGCCAGGGCCCAACGGAAGCCCGGGTAGCAGGCAAGCCTGGAGGAGTAGGCCCACTCCAGGACCAAGGAGCAGACAGCATCTGCAACAAACATCCAGTTATTGGGGTTCGACTGGGAACGATGAGCTTCACGGACATGCTTCCCTATTCCCCAGCTGAGTGCCGTCGCCAGGCACGAGGTGGGAAGGATGGTCTCAGGGTCCGATGGTGTAGCTGCGGGGCTATAGCGGTGTGATAGCGCATCCGGCTTGATATTATTGGATCCTGGTTGGTAGGAAAGGGAGAAGTTAAACTGGGTGAAAAATAGGATCCACCAAGCTTGCCTGGAATTGAGAAGCGTGGAGGTGCGGAGATATTCCAGGTTCTTGTGATCCGTTCACACAATGAATGGATGATCCGCCCCCTCCGCCCCCTCCACTCCTCCAATGCCATCTTCCCCACAAGAAGCTCACGATTGCCCACATCGTAATTCCTCTCTGTGGCGTTGAGGCGATAGGGAGAAGAAGGTTCAGGGATGTAACTTGAGGTCCAGGGAACAACCCTGGGACAGGACAGCCCCCACTCCGAAATCCGAAGCATCGGCCTCCACCACGAACTGATGGGATGGGTCAGGATGAACCAATGTGGGAGCTGGGAACCACATGAACAGAACCTTGGGAGAGGCGAGTTCAGACATGGGGAAGCCAGGGTGCTATAGCCTCAGATAAAGCAGAGATAAAAGTTGGAAAATCACAGGAAACATTGCAGCTGCACTCTAGATGTAGGCTGGGGCCAATCCAGCACCTCTCTCACCTTCCCGGGGCTCCATCTGTACATTATCTGCAGTAATGATGTAACCAAGAAAGGGGATGGTGGAATTCACATTTTTCTGGTTATCCAGGAGGCGCTGGATTACCTTTCGGACATGGAGCATATGTTCTTGGGCTTAGTGGAAGAAAACAAGGATATCGTCGAGGTAGACAAGGACGAAACGGTTTAACATGTTGAGGAGAACATCATTGACCAGGGCCTGGAACATTGCTGGGGCGTCGGTAAGGCCAAATGGCATGACCAGATATTTGTAGTGACCGCTGGCCGTGTTGATGGCAGTCTTCCACTCGTCCCCCTCCTGTATCTGCAGCTGGTGGTAGGCGTTCAGCAGGTCCAACTTGGAGAAAGCAGGGGCCCCCTGGAGAGGGTTGAAGGTCGAGGCGATGAGTGGTAACAGGTAGCCGTGATGTTATTGAAACCCTGGTAGTTAATGCAAGGGAACAGGTTTGTGTCCTTCTCCACAAAGAAGAACCCTTCGACGCCGGGGAAGGCAGAAGGACTGATACACCCTGCAGCTAGGGAGTCCTCGATGTACAGTTGAAGTCGGACGTTTACATAAACTTAGGTTGGAGTCATTAAAACTTGTTTGTTAACAAGAAATTTGTGGAGTGGTTGAAAAACTATAGTTTTGGCAAATCGGTTAGGACATCTACTTTGGGCATGACAAGATAGTTTTCCAACAATTGTTTACAGACAGATGATTTCACTTCTAACACCACAATTTCAGTGGGTCAGAAGTTCACATACAACATGTTGACTGTGCCTTTAAACAGCTTGGAAAATTCCAGGAAATGATATCATGCTTTAGAAACTTCTGATAGGATAATTGACATCATTTGAGTCAATTCGAGGTGTACCTGTGGATGTATTTCAAGGCCTACCTTCACACTCCGTGCCTCTTTGCTTGACATCATGGGAAAATCAAAAGAAATCAGCCAAGATCTCAGATAAATAATTGTAGACCTCCACAAGTCTGGTTCATCCTTGGGAGCAATTTGTAAATGCCTGAAGGTACACGGGCGTCTGTACAAACAATAGCATGCAAGCATAAACACCATGGGACCACGCAGCCATCATACCGTTCAGGAAGGAGACGCGTTCTGACTCCTAGAGATGAACGTACTTTGGTGGGAAAGGTGCAACTCAATCTCAGAACAACAGCAAAGGACCTTATGAAGAAGGAGGAGACAGCTACAAAAGTATCTATATCCACAGTAAAACAATTCCTTGTCTGATGAAACAAAAATATTTTTTGGCCATAATGAGCATCTTTATATTTGGAAGAAAAATGGGGAGGCTTTTAAGCTGAAGAACACCATCCCAACGTGAAGCACGGGGGTGGCAGCATCATGTTGTGGGAGTGCTTTGTTGCAGGAGGGACTGGTGCACTTCACAAAATAGAGTAAAATTATGTGGGTATATTGAAGCAACATCTGAAGACATCAGTCAGGAAGTTAAAGCTTGGTCGCAAATGGGTTTTCCAAATGGACAATGACCCCAAGCATCCAAAGTTGTGGCAAAATGGCTTAAGGACAACAAAGGTATTGGAGTGGCCATCACAAGGCCCTGACCTCAATCCTATAGAAAATTTGTGGGCAGAACTGAAAAAGGGTGTGTTCCGAGCAAGGAGGCCAACAGTCCTGATTCAGTTACAGCAGCTCTGTCAGGAGGAACGGGCAAAAACTCACCCAACTTTTGTGACAAGCTTGTGGAAGGCTACCCAAAACTTTTGACCCACCTTAAACAATTTTGGTGCTTGGGGGCAGAATTTTCACTTTTGGAATTTGTACTAGGATTAAATGTAAAAAATTGTGAAAAACTGAGTTTAAATGTATTTGTCTAAGGTGTATGTAAACCTCCCACTTCTACTGTAGGTCTCCATAGCATTGCGTTCCGGACCCGACAGAGAGTACAGTCGTCCCTGGGGTGGTGTGGTGCCTAGGAGAAGGTCGATCCGGCAGTCATAGGGTTTGTGTGGAGGAAGTGAAGATGCCCAGGCCTTACTGATAACCTGATCCTGGTACACCGCAGCAATGGCGGAGAGGTCCAGGGCAACTCCCTAGCCCACCGGAAGACGTCCCGGGGCATGCTGCGGAATGGGTGTGGCAGAACGGGCTCCAGCCCATGATGGCACCAGCAGTCCAGTCAATAAGGGGATTTGTCGCTGGAGCCAAGAGAATCCGAATACCACTGGAACCTGAGCAGACCTAATCAGTATGAATTTGGATAGCCTTGCTGTAGTTCCTTGACACTCGCAGGTTGATGGGAGTAGTATTGTGGGTGAACAGGCCCATCTAGTGCTCTAATGTCTATGGGAATGGAAAGGGGATGAGTGGGAATGCCGAGCTCAGACGCCAGGGTAGAGCCCATGAAACTCTCATTGGCCCAAGAGTTGATATACACTCGGAGAGATTTCAACTGGTTCCCCCACAGCAGGATGGCATGGAAATGTCAGTAGTCCAGAACAGAGTCCGAAATGTATAGCACGGCAGGCAGGCTCAGGGTCAGGGCAGGCAGAGTAATCAGTAATCCAGGGTGATGTGACAAGGTACAGAATGGTGTTGGGGTGCTTTTCTGGTGACAATATCAGTGATTTATTTAGAATTCATGGAACAGTTAACCAGCATGGCTACCAGAGCATTCTTCAGCGATACGCCATCCCATCTGGTTTTCCGTTAGTGGGACTATCATTTGTTTTTCAACAGGACAATGACCCAACACACCTCCAGGCTGTGTAAGGGCTATTTGACCAAGAGGGAGAGTGATGGAGTGCTGCATCATATCATTTGGCCTCCACAATCACCCCAATTGAGATGGTTTGGGATGAGTTGAACCGCAGAGTGAAGGAAAGCAGCCATCAAGTGCTCAGCATATGTGGGAACTCCTTCAAGACTTCTCAAATATAAAAACATTTTTTGGTTACTACATGATTCCATGTGTGATTCCATGTGTGTTATCTTTACTATTATTCCACAATGTAGAAAATAGCAAAAATAAAGAAAAACCCTTGAATGAGTAGTGTATATGTCAGGACCCGGTTACGAACCTGGGTCTCCGGAGTGAGAAACAGTCACTTAACCAACTGAGCCACGAATAGTCAGCAGAACCCAGAAGATGAGGCAGACACAGCAGTACTTAAGACGGTGTATTTAATAAAGTAAAAAGGAGAAGTCCTTAAATACAAAAATGGCAAATCCAAAAGGTGGTAGGAATAGCACAAAAAAGCCTCAAGAGATACTCAAAAACAAAAACAGAATTCCACAAGAGCATCCACCGGAATCGACAAGAATACACAGAACACTAGGGCTGGGTGCTAACATACAAACACAGAGCACAGAACTGAGGGAAACTAAGGGTTTAAATACAATCAGGGGAAACGAGGCACAGGTGCAAATAATAATGGGGAACAAGGGAAAAAACATAAGGTCAAAAAGCACAATGGGGGCATCTAGTGACCAAAACCCGGAACAACCCTGGCCAAATCCTGACAGAATCCCCCCTAGGAACGGCTCCTGACGTTCCTACCAGCTCTCTCAGGGTGGAGGGCCCTGAACTGACGAATGAGGTCAGGGTCCAGGATGTCTTTGGCAGGAACCCAGGAGCGCTCCTCGGGACCGTAGCCTTCCCAGTCCACCAGATACTGCCAGGACCGCTGCACCCGGCGGGAATCCAGTATCCGATGGACGGTATAAGCCGGCTGGCCTCCAATGACACGAGGCGGAAGGGGAGGTCTGTCTGCCGGGACAAGGGGAGAAAAAACAACAGGTTTTAACAATGAAATGTGAAATGTGGGATTAATCTTAAGGGATCTGGGTAAGTGTAGGCGATAAGAAACTGGGTTAACTCTCCTGGCAACCTTGAAGGGACCGATGTATTTTTGGGACAGCTTGCGAGACTCCACCCGTAGAGGTAAGTCTCTTGTGGAGAGCCAGACTCTCTGGCCGGGGCGCAGGGTAGGCCCGGGACGGCGACGTATATTGGCTTGTTGTTGGTACCTCTGTGAGGAACGCATAAGATTAAGACGGGTCTTCCTCCACATAAGCCGACAGCGTCTGACGAACTTCAAGGCTGAAGGCACTCTGACTTCTGCCTCCTGGTCCGGGAACAATGGAGGAGCATAGCCAAACTGACACTCGTGCGGGGACATACCAGTGGAGGAGGAACGCAAGGTGTTGTGCGCGTATTCGGCCCAAACAATAAAGGATGACCATGTGGACGGGTTGTCACGAGTCATACATCGGAGGGTGGTTTCCAGCTCTTGATTCATCCTCTCTGTTTGGCCGTTGGACTCCGGATGGTACCCTGAAGATAGACTGGCAGAAGCCCCCATGAGTTGGCAGAAGGCCTTCCAAAACCTTGAGGCGAACTGGGGACCTCTGTCAGAAACCATGTCTTGAGGAATGCCGAAGACTCGGAACACATGATTAATTACCAACTCAGCCGTTTCCTTGGCAGAAGGTAACTTAGTCAGAGGGACGAACCTGGCCGCCTTTGAAAACCTGTCGATTATGACTAGGATAGTAGTATTGCCATGGGATGGAGGAAGTCCAGTAATAAAGTCCAATGAGATATGGGACCAGGGTCTGTGGGGAACAGGTAAAGGGTGAAGGAGTCCTTTGAGGGCGGAGGTGAGAAGATTTGCCCTGGCAGCACACGGGACAGGCATTGACGAAAGTGGCAACGTCTTCTCTTATGGTAGGCCACCAGAACTTACGCTGGATGAACTCCAAGGTGCGACCTACGCCCGGATGACAGGTGAGGCGAGAGGAGTGCCCCCACAGAAGGACCTGAGTCCTCACTGCCTTGGGGACAAACAACCGATTGGCAGGACCTCCTTTCGGGTCCGGTTCGCTAGCTTGAGCACGTCTCACGGTATCCTCAACTTGCCACGAGATCGGAGCCACAATCTTAGCAGCAGGAAGGACAGGCATGTCCGTGTCATCTCGAATGGCAGGAGCGTAGACTCGGGACAGGGCATCCGGTTTGAGATTCTTCGACCCGGGCCGATAGGTGAGGATAAACTGGAATCGATTGAAGAAAAGAGACCATCTAGCTTGTCTAGAGTTCAACCGCTTCGCCTGCTGGATATACTCCAGATTTTTGTGGTCCGTAAGCACTTGAAACGGGTGAGAAGCCCCCTCGAGCCAGTGTCTCCATTCCTTCAATGCCATCTTAACCGCTAGGAGTTCACGATCCCCCACATCGTAGTTCCTCTCAGTCGGGGTAAGCCGGTGTGAGAAGAAAGCGCACGGATGAAGCTACTTGTCTTCACCCCTCTGAGACAGGACAGCTCCAACACCAACCTCTGATGCGTCTACCTCCACCACAAATGGTTCATCCGTAGTCGGTAGTATCAGGATGGGAGCAGAGAGAACGCGCTGCTTGAGTCCTTGGAAGGCCGTCTCAGCTTCTCTTCCCCACAAAAACCTTGCATTGCCACCCTTGGTTAAAGCTGAGAGAGGGGCTGCCACCAAGCTGAAGTTCTTGATGAACTTGCGGTAGAAGTTTGTGAAGCCCAGGAAACGCTGAACTTCCTTAACGGATTTGGGGGTGGGCCAATCCGCTACCGCCCTACCTTCCTGGGGTCCATTTGGACTCGACCGGGTTCCACTACAAATCCCAGGAATTGTACTCGGGATGAATGGAATTCACATTTTTCCGGCTTAACGTACAGATGGCTGTCCAGGAGGCGTTTGAGTACTTGTCTGACATGCTTAGTGTGTTCTTGAAGGGAGCTCGAAAAGATGAGGATGTCATCCAAGTAAACGAACACAAATATGTTAAGCATATCCCTAAGCACATCGTTTATGAGCGCTTGGAACACCGCTGGGGCGTTGGTCAGGCCGAAGGGCATCACCAAGTATTCATAGTGACCAGTAGGCGTGTTGAAAGCGGTCTTCCACTCGTCACCAGGTCTGATCCGCACAAGATGGTATGCGTTCCGCAGGTCAAGCTTAGTGAAAACAACTGCTTCCTGGAGCAGCTCGAAGGCTGTGGCCATAAGGGGTAGCGGGTAACGGTTACGGACGGTTATGGCATTGAGTCCCCGGTAGTCGATGCAAGGACGTAATCCAACGTAACACCAGTTTGAGGTCATGGTAACACTCGGGAACTCGGGTCAGGTCGATGGATTCTAAAGACTCGGGAGTAGAACTCGGGGAATTCTGGAAAATACAAGTAGCTTGGCACGTAGGACCCCACTGCTTGTTAGTGCCCACAGACCAGTCGATGTGAGGGTTATGGCTGTGAAGCCAGGGGTATCCAAGGACGAGAGGGAACTCGGAACAGGAGATCAAATGAAAGTTCATCAATTCCTGGTGTTGTGAAACTGAAAGTCGCAAGGAGGTAGTGACATGAGTGACAAGTCCAGATCCCAAAGGGCTTCCATCCAATGTAGTGACCCTCATGGGTTCACTTAGAGGTTCAGAGGGAACGCCATTCTCCTTCGCCCAGACACCATCCATGAAGTTACCTGCGGCTCCAGAGTCTACCAAGGCTTGAAGGTGAAGCTTGTGGTTGTCCCAGGAGAGGGTGACTGGAATGAACAGACGGGAGTTGGACGGATGGGAGGAGGTTATGTTTCCCATTACAGTTCCCCCGGTCTGTACGGGACAGAGCGTTTCCCTGGAGCCCGGGACACGTGGAACGGAAATGGCCCGGTTTGCCGCAATATAGACAGCGTCGCTCCTTCATCCGGCGGTCTCTCTCAGCCTGGGAGATGCGTCCAATCTGCATGGGTTCCGATGGAGCCAGCGAGGATAAAGGTGGGGACTCGGAACTGGGACTGATAGGGGCTAGAGGTCTACGGTTGAGTTCTCTCTCTCTCTCAGACGCTGGTCAATGCGTGAGGCCAACTTGATCAGGGACTCGAGATTGTCCGGTGGTTCCCGAGTGGCCAGTTCATCTTGGATAGTGTCGGAAAGGCCTTTCAGAAAGCACACCGTGAGCGCCTCGTTGTTCCAGCCACTTGCTGCTGCCACCGTGCGGAACTGGATGGCATAGTCCGTCACGCTGCGCCAACCTTGGTGGAGAGTCAGGAGCTGTTTGGCTGAGTCAGAACCACTGCTTGGGCCTTGAAACACGCGTTTGAATTCCTCAGCAAAGGCAGAGTAGCTGGCACAGCAGGAACTATGGGCATCCCACACAGCAGTAGCCCAGGCCAGGGCTTTTTCCGACAGCAGGGTGATGATATAAGAGATCTTAGACCGGTCGGTGGGAAACGACGAGGGTTGTAGCTCAAAGGAGAGAGAACATTGGGTGAGAAACCCTTTACAAGCACTTGGATCACCTGAGAACCGTTGGGGAGGTGGAAGACGAGGTTCAGCCAGGGGGTTAACTGCCATGGGTACGTGAATCTGAGGTACTGGGACGGGAACTGTTGCCGGGGTAAGACGATCAGATATTTGCTTAATGGAAGTCAGCATCTCCGACAGAAGATGACAATGTCTAGCCATTAAGGCCTCTTGCTGAACCAGGGCGGCTTCGTGGCGTTGGACAGTCTCCTGGTGGTGGGACAGCATGGCAAAAAGGTCCTGGGAACTGGCTGCCTCTGGGTTCATTTTTGGCTCTGTGTTTCTGTCAGGACCCGGTTACGAACCTGGGTCTCCGGAGTGAGAAACAGTCACTTAACCAACTGAGCCACGAATAGTCAGCAGAACCCAGAAGATGAGGCAGACACAGCAGTACTTAAGACGGTGTATTTAATAAAGTAAAAAGGAGAAGTCCTTAAATACAAAAATGGCAAATCCAAAAGGTGGTAGGAATAGCACAAAAAAGCCTCAAGAGATACTCAAAAACAAAAACAGAATTCCACAAGAGCATCCACCGGAATCGACAAGAATACACAGAACACTAGGGCTGGGTGCTAACATACAAACACAGAGCACAGAACTGAGGGAAACTAAGGGTTTAAATACAATCAGGGGAAACGAGGCACAGGTGCAAATAATAATGGGGAACAAGGGAAAAAACATAAGGTCAAAAAGCACAATGGGGGCATCTAGTGACCAAAACCCGGAACAACCCTGGCCAAATCCTGACAGTATACAACTGAAATATCACATTTACATAAGTATTCAGACTCTTTACTCAGTACTTTGTTGAAGCACTTTTGGCAGCGATTACAGACTTGAGTCATCTTGAGTATAACACTACAAGCTTGGCACACCTGGATTTGGAGAGTTTCTTAAATTCTTCTCTGCAGATCCTCTCAAGCTCTGTCAGGTTGGATGGGGAGCGTCACTGCACAGCTATTTTCAGGTCTCTCCAGAGATGTTCGATCGGGTTCAAGTCCGGGCTTTGGCTGGGCCACTCAATGATATTGAGACTTTACCCAAAGCCACTCCTGTGTTGTCTTGGCTGTGTGCTTCGAGACATTGTCATGTTGGGAGGTGAACCGTCACTCCAGTCTGAGGTCCTGAGCATTCTGCAACAGGTTTTAATCAAGGATCTCTCTATACTTTGCTCCATTCATCTATCTCTCGATCCTGACTAGTCTCCCAGTTCCTGCTGCTAAAAAGCATCCCCACAGCATGATGCTGCCACCACCATGCTTCACCATAGGGATGGTGCCAGGTTTCCTCCAGACGTGACGCTTGGCATTCAGGCCAAATAATTCAATCTTGGTTTCACCAGAGAATCTTGTTTTTCATGTCTGAGAGTCCTTTAGGTGCCTTTTGGCCAACTCCAAGTGGGCTGTCATGTTCCTTTTACTGAGGAGTGGCTTCTGTCTGGCCAGTCTACCATAAAGGATCTTGGTCACCTCCCAGACCAAGGCCCTTCTCCTCAGATTGCTCAGTTTGGCCGGGCGGCTGTCTCTAGGAAAAGTCTTGGTGGTTCCAAACTTCTTCCATTTAAGCATGATGGATGCCACTGTGTTCTTGGGACCTTCAATGCTGCAGAAATGTTTTGTTACCCTTCGCCAGATCTGTGCCTCAGCACAATCCTGTCTCAGAGCTCTATGGACAATTCCTTCAACCTCTTGGCTTGTCAACTGCACATGACATTGTCAACTGTGGGACCTTATTTCGGCAGGTGTCTGCCTTTCCAAATCATGTCCAATCAATTGTATTTACCACAGGTGGACTTCAGTCAAGTTGTAGAAACATCTCAAGGATTGTCAATGGAAACAGGATGCACCTGAGCTCAAGTTTGAGTCTCGTAGCAAAGGGTCTGAATACTTATGTAAATAAGGTAAGGTATTTCTGTTTGGGTTTATTTGGTTTGTTCATTGAAACTATCACTACAGTATGGTACCATCTGGTACCACATAGTTAGTTAAATTAGGATTATAAAATAACTTACCTCATACTGATCCCAAATGTTATGTAGTGCAGCTTGTTAAAATGAATCCCAAATTAACTGAAACACAATTTTTTGTAAATATTACAACCTCTTAATAAACACCAGGTAGAATGGGACAATAAAATAACACATAACCCTTATTTTTCCCACTAATTTAGAATACCATACATACCATTGTATTATAACTGAAGGGTGAGCCTTTACAGTATTTCTGAACCTATGTTTATGCTGTGTCCTCCTCCTTGGGGGATACACCATGATTAATCCTGCACGTTTGTTGCATCCCTCAAGCAGCTTGTGTATCGACAGCATGACCTGGCATAGAGAGAGCACACGACACCATAGATTTTTTCCCCCATCGTGGTCATCCAAACATCACTGGGCTCCTTCACACCAACAATGAGAGACATGGCGAGGGGGAGGTGTCTTCGTAAAGTAATTAAACACATTCAAACATGACCCTTTGCAGCAATGGTCCTACATTATGTTAAAACATATTGTTCTTTGTTGTGACTGTCAGCTACAGAACTGCCACACTGTGTAGTAGACCTGGATTCAATGGAACCATTAAGTGCAAATTTCGCCCATCGAGCACTACAGGCAGGCTAAAGCAAATGCTAAAAGTATTTGTAAGATTTTTAAATAGTATTTGAACCCAAGTCTTCTGTGTAGCATACTGTTTAGTCTCTAAGCTGTTCTCTCAATGCTTGTTAGCTGCTGAGGCTTTGAGATTCGGTCATAATGTACCATAAATCATATTTGAGTCATTTGTGTTTACTTGTTCCAGCTGCAATAAAGGTTGTTAGCTGCAGTGTTCGGTTTCGGGGACTGTTGGAAGCCTATGAGCAAGGGAACGGGTTCATATTTTTGCATGCACGTGATTGGAGCAGCTTCTGTGCAGCCCTCCTCTGTAGCAGATTGACGATTATTATCATGAATCTTGCCATGAAGTCAGAACTGAGTGATTTCCGCTTGCTGGACCAGCTGCAAAATCAACATTTGCTATATTGTAAAAATGTATGAAGACAAAAATGAGCTTTTTGGTCTTAGAATTTAAGGTTTGGGTTAGGCATTAGGGTTAGCAGGGTGGTTAAGGTTAAGCTTAAAATCAGATTTTATGAATTTGTGGCTGAGCCAGCTGGTGACCACTCTGCAGAGCTGCTTCCAGTGTAAGATTCATTACAATAAATGCCAACCTGCTCCTCAGTATAACAGGACATGTATGACATTGATTTGCCTTTGACAGCTGCTCTCTCCACGGTAGCCCCCTCCTCCTATTCTCTCTCTCCTCACTCTCATTCCTGGTCTAGGGAGGTAGCTGCAGGCAGCTGCTCCGTTCCATGTAGCCTGGTCTCAGACATAGTAAACATTAATCTGGGACACTCAAATTAGTATGATACAGTGCCTTCAGTATTCACACCCCTTGATCTATTTCACATTTTGTTGTGTTACAAACCAGAATTCAAAATTGATTAAATAAAAACCATTTTCACCCATCTACACACAATACCCCACAATGACAAAGTGAAAACGTGTTTTTAGACATTTTTGCTAATTTATTATATTCAGGATTGACCTGAGGGATGGACTCCTGTTGGACAGGAAAACATAGAGGCAGTGGTGGGGCTTTTTCAACACCGTAGCAACATCTTTATCTGGACAGAAAATGCATTGTTTATAACACAAACCCACCTTGGACAAGTGGTCCCTCAACACTCAACCCTCATGCCTCATTGTTTGTTCTTGTTTCCCAATTAACAGCTACTTCTCTCATGAGTGGGTCTTGGAGATGTACAAGTGCACAGCAAGTCTGAACCAGCACAATACTATATTGATGCAGATGAGGTGGGATGAATCTGTTTTTTTTTCATCTTATAGTCGAGCATTTACCCTCTCAACATGGATCTTGTTTCTCGCAATGTCTTTCATGAGATGTTTCTCACACTCTGTGAACCTTCTGTGTTTCAGGAATAGAAGAATATTCACAGTGACTCCTGCAGGCATCAAGCTCTGGAACAACAAGCCTTTGTATGCCAACATCATGTCTCCTACACACATGGAGATGATCTCAAACCCAACTTCTGGACAATGGCTTTGTACGACAGAGATCCTTGATACAGATCACTGCAGTATGTTATCACCACATTGGCCCAGCATCGTCCGAGTTTGGCCGGTGTAGTCCATCATTGTAAAGAAGAATTTGTTCTTAACGGTCTTGCCTAGTTAAATAAAGGTTCAATTTGTAACAATTGAATGTATTGCCTGTCGGGAAAGTCTGACTACACCATAGTGAGATGCAGTGTAACGTCAGCTAGCTAACGTTAGCTAATGTAGCCAACTAGCTAACCAAGGTGCCTAACTATAGATAGCCCACCAGGTGATATTTAGTTAGCTAGCTAGAAACATTAGCTCACCGTTCATGTAGTCAGACTTTTCTAAGTGGTGGCATGCTAGCTAACCAACTATCCTTGTCATGGTGCCAGCCTAACGTTAGCTCGCAAGTCTGACTACACGAACAGTGAGTTAAAACCTCTTAGAGATCGTGCGACTTTTTTCAAAATTCTGTTAAAAATCGTGCAACATTTCAACGTCCTGCTACTCATGCCAGGAATATAGTATATGCATATGATTAGTATGTGTGCATAGAAAACACTCTGAAGTTTCTAGAACTGATTCAATGGTGTCTGTGACTATAACAGAACGAGTTCCGTGGTGAAAATCGCAAGAAAACCTGGTCACTAAATCGTAGAAGAAAAAATCCATCCGTCAGTCTCTGTATTGTCTATGGCTTGCCATAAATGATGGGACTGAGGTTGCAATTCCTACAGATTCCACACGATGTCGCCAGTGTGGTGATTTCCAGAACCATTTATTCTTGGTCAGACCACTGATGACCACATCCGATCTTCATGTGTGCATCACAAAAATATCTCGACTGGAAATTTCACCTCGTTTTCTTTACTACTAGTTATTGAATACAGATCGCTCCATGATCAATTTGATCGTTTATTAACGTTTACTAATACCTAAACTTGGATTACAGAAGTAGGTTGAAGTGTTTTGTCAAAGTTTATAGGCAACTTTATGAATTTTTTAAAATTACGTTGCGTTGGGAAACGTGACTTTTTCCATGGATTTCACGGTGTTCATAAATGGACATTTTGGGTATATATGGACCGATTTAATAAAAAAAAAGACCAAATTGTGATGTTTATGGGACATATAGGAGTGCCAACAAAGAATCTCGTCAAAGGTAATGAATGTTTTATATTTTATTTCTGCGTTTTTGGTAGCGCCGGCTACGCTAATTTGTATGTTTTACGTCCCGTTTCTGTGTGTCAGGGAGCTGTATGCTATCAGATAATAGCTTGTCATGCTTTCGCCGAAAAGCATTTTACAAATCTGACATATTAGCTATATTCACAACGAGTGTGGCTTGATTAGAGTACCATGGATGTGAATTTTAATGAAAGTTTGCGTTTCAACGAGTACAATTAGTTGGCGCTCTGGAATTTTTGCTGATTTTGTTCCACGACAGGAACCGCAGTCGTAAAAGGTTAATGTTAACGAGCTAACTAAATATCCCTTTTCTGGTGGGCTACTACTAGATAGTGTTAGAATTGCGTCAATTCGAATCTGGTATCAGGATAAATATGACAATGAGTCACCGATTGTATACTATGTATTTTTTAGTAGCTAAGCAATTAAATGCAATTTTCGTATATACGGGCTCTCTGTCCCACCTCGCAGGGCAAAACAGAGAACTGACAAGATGTATGTAAACAGTATTCTTTATACTGTGATAGACAGTTCCAACCCGTCTGTTGGCCTATCACTGTAGAGACTGGGCGTGGTTTAAACTTGCTCAGTCTATTGCAGGCGCTCAGGCGGGTCCCCGCCTCTTGGTGCTTCTGTTGATAGATGTAACTGTCGCTGCGAAGAACATCCATGCGCTCATACCGTTATCTCGCACCTGGCTCCTGTTATCTAACAAAAGACCGCTTGTTCTCGCAACACCCGCTCTGAATGTGCCCCCCTCCCAACTCATTGAACAGTTCCTGTCTTCATGCTTCTCTGTATTTTTCCATCATGAGAAAGTCCCATGGCCTTGAAACTGTTAACAATGTTTCAAGAGAGCTATGTTGCATAACACATACATACATCCACACAAGCCAACAGCAGATAATATTCAATCATATATATGGTAATGGGCTATAGTGCATAACACAGAAACCTCATACTAGCATGTTACCACATGAAAAATTATAACTACACAGACCGTGAGTTAAGGTTAACTAGCTGGCTAGCTCACTAAAGACTTGTCAATAAAAAGGTCATAACAGTCATTATGCTGGCCTATGCTATTTTTCTTTTCACTTGTAATGAAGGTAACATGAATTGTACCTAGCTAAACACAGATATTTGACCTCACCAAAATAACTTGTTAGCAGCTAGAAAACAGGGCTTACCTTAACACATGGCTCCAACGACACATCCCGATGACAGAGGTTGGAAAACGATAATATCGGAGTAGTGGTTACAATCAGGTACATAGCACGGAACCATCCTTGCTTCTGATCGACGGACTGACCTAAGATTAGTTAGTTAGTTAGTTAGTTAGTTACAAAGGCTAGTGTAATTCCCAAAATTCTAGTAATAAAAAAATGCTAAGGTAGCTAATTGGAAAGATGCCAAACAACAATACACATGAGAAATACACAATTTTAATAATTTAAATGAGAAAATACAAAAAGGCTATAATATCTACTTGTTACTTGTTAGATTCCTTGCTACTTGTTGCTGAGAGTTTGCGTCAAGAAATTGAGTTTTTTCCAACCCTGTAACACTGCCTTGAGTGATGACGTCAAAGCTTGCGACAGGATGTGTAGTTCTGTATGAAAGCCACATTAGCGGCTAATTAGCATTTCATTTTGGGAGGGAGGGGGTAATTACAGGCAAATATATTGATAAAAGTTACCTTGTCCAAGAGAGATTTTAGCAGTTATCAAAATGTCACGCTAGGGTAAGCCTACACGGGACACAAACCTTATATGAAGGTGTTCTAAAATCCCCTAAAATGAATGATGGAAAAACGATTGGAACCATTTCCGGGTTTTACCGCAAGGTTTTATGGGTATGACTCATACTGTGGTACTCAATTGCAAATATGATGCACGTTTTAGAATATTTTTATTCTGTTACAGGCTTCCTTCTTTTCACTCTGTCATTTAGGTTAGTATTGTGGAGTGTTATTGTTATTGAGCCAGCCTCAGTTCCTATCAGCCATTAAACTGTTTTAAAGTCAGCATTGGCTTCATTGTGAAATCCCTGAGTGGTTACCTTTCTCTCCGGCAACTGAGTTAGGAAGGAGACCTGTATTTTTTGAAGTGACTGGATGTTTTGATACACCATCCAAAGAGTAATTGATAACTTCACCTTGCTCAAAGGGATATTCAAATAATGCTTTGTTTTTTTACCCATGTACCAATAAGTGCCCTTCTTTGCGAGGCATTGGAAAACCTCCCTGGTCTTTGTGGTTGAATCTGTGTTTGAAATTCACTGTTCAACCTTACAGATAATTGTCTGTGCAGGGTACAGAGTAGACATTAAAAAATCATGTTAAACTTTATCATTGCACACAGAGTGAATCAATGCAACATATTATGTGACTCCAGAATTATTTAGGCTTGCCATAACAACGGGGTTCAATACTTATTCACAGAAGGCATTTCGTCTTTTTATATTTTTATTAATTTGTTTTTAAAGAAATCTAAAAACATTGTCATAAGGTATTGTGTGTAGCCCAGTGACCGACACAAAATCTCAATTAAATCCATTTTAAATACAGGCTCTAACCCAACAAAATGTGGAAAAATTCAAGGCTTGTGAATACTTTCTGAAGGCACTGTATGTTATGTTTGGTATGCTTTTGTAAGACAGAAGGTTACTTAAGGCAAAAATTAAAGGAAGGGGGTGGATCGGTGTTGTTTGGGGTGGGTGGACATATAGCGCTATCTAATTACCAGCTTGGCAACTACTTAATTTCAATCGAGTACAAACTCAACTGAACAGAGACAGAATACAATATGAATAGTTTATTGAATAGTTTGGGGTTGTCTTTGTCTCCGAGGAATGCTGGGCAGCTGGCATCAAACCGTTTTGTGTTGTAGATATGAGGTAGTAGAGCAGTGGCCTGAAGGCAAAAATCAAATCAAATCAAATCAAACTTAATGCGTTGTGAAATGTATTGTAAAGTTTTTTAAATGTTATATAACTGCCTTAATTTTGCTGGACACGAGAATGAGTACATTCATAGCCAGCTGAGAAGAGCTCATTGCTGGAAATGCCTGGAACAGCTGGAACATTCTCGGCCAGGATGCCCCACTTTCTCTAACATCTTCTCAGGGAACCTAGTCGTGGAGGAATTACCTGAGTGTTTGTAGATTGATCATTGGAACAAGGGACGTAGATTCTCCGTCAGGGGAGACACGCCATCTGACATGACTTAAACAACACAGAAACATACCATTGTTGAAAAACTGTTGTCGTGTGCTCCAGAGTGGCGCAGTGGTCTAAGGCACTGCATCGCAGTGCAGCTGCGGTGTCACTACAACCTGAGGATTGACACAACCGACTGTGACCGGGAGTCTCATAGGGCAGCGCACAATTGGCCCAGTGTTGTCTGGGTTAGGGGAGGGTTTGGCCGGAAGGGGCTTTACTTGGCTTATCGCACTCTAGTGACTCTTTGTGGCGGGCAGGGTGCCTGCAGGCTGACTTTCGTCAGTTGTTGACTGAATGTACTCTTCCTGGGGTCCACCAACACATTGGTGCAGCTGGCTTCCGGGTTAAGCGAGTGTGTGTTAAATTGACATATAAATACTCCCCTAGATATATGCCCATTGGTTGAAAGAAAGGAAAGTGATTATTACACGAGTGAGCCCATAGGTTAATCAGCAAGCTTCGTGGAATTGCCTTAGTGTGCCATGCTCATAGGCTCAAGTCAATAGGTGAATAACATTCTACACGCTAACTAATAGTAAAGGCTAATAGTGATGCTATGCTGATGAAGTAACATTATGGTGGTGTAAAGTACTTTTACATTTTTTTGGGTATCTGTACTTATCTTTTACTATTCATATTTTTGACAAATTTTACTTTTACTTCACTACATTCCTAAATTAAATTATGTACTTTTGACTCCATACATTTTCCCTGACACCAAAAAGTACTTGTTATATTTTGAATGCTTAGCAGGACAGGAAAATGGTCTAATTCACACACTTATCAAGAGAGCATCCCTGGTTAATCCCTACTGCCTCTGATCTGGCGAACTCACTAAGCACATGCTTCGTTTTAAATTATGTCTGAGAGTTGGAGCGTGCCCCTGGCTATCGGTAAATAAATAAAAACTAGAAAATGCTTAAAATAAGGAATTAAAAATTATTTAGACTTCTATTTTTACTTTTAGCACATTTTAGCAATTACATTTACTTTTGATACTTAAGTATATTTAAAACCAAAAACGTTTAGAATTTTATTCAAGCAGTATTTAACTGGGCACTTGAGTCATTTTCAATTAATGTATCTTTACTTTTACTCAAGTATAGCAATTGGGTACTTTTCCTACCACTGATTGTGACACTACCATAGATACCTGTTGTGCTGATGCGGTAACATTGCGAACTCTACCTTATAAATACCTGCTATGCTTATGAGGTAACATAACATAACCCTATAAATACATGCTATGCTGATGAGTGAGATAGGAAACAATGTGAATTATGTGTTTACTAGGTGATGAAAAAAGTGACGAGCCATTCAGACCAGCCTTCCTGATTGAACTTTCATAAACTACATATTCTTTAGCGACTTTGCAACTACTTAGCATGTTAGCTAACCCTCTAACCTAACTCTTAACCGTCACCTTAATCCTTGGGTTGTCTTAAGGGTAAAAAAAGGACCCTCAATGTTTAACAGCAGAGAAAACCTCCTAAATTATAATTTTTCAACATGAAATTTTAGAAAAAGTGAAACATTGCTGTAAAATAAAAGCTGTACACCACCAGGGTACAAAGATCGACCCGGCAGTTAGAAAATAATTTACACACCACAAAAAAACACAAAGACACACACACAATGAGAAATTGAGAATATGTGTGCTACTGATTGAAGTCAGCCAGCAGCTCCTGAAAAAAACACCATGGTTGACACAGTCACAAAGAACAAGCCTGAGCTCCCCACTGCACTCCTAGCAACAAGGGGGAGAGAGGCTTTCTCATCAAAGTTTGCCTTCACCCCCACCACCAGTCTAGTTTCTTACCTCCCAAAGAGGAACAAGAATGTGGTCCTCCTGAGCACACTGCACAAAACAGCTGAGATCAGTGATCGTGAGGACAGGAAGCCAGCCATCATTCTGGACTACAACCACAACAAAGGAGGCGTGGACAACCTGACAGGGTGATTGGAACTTACAGCTGCAGGAGGATGACTGCCCACTGGTCCCTGGTCATCTTCCATAACATCATTAATGTGTGCTCATACAATGCCTTCATTATATGGATATGGAACAAGATAAACCCTACCTGGATGTCTGATAAGCGGAACAAGAGGAGGGTTTTCCTGGAGCAGCTGGGAAAGGCACTTGTAACCCCATACATTCAAAGGAGGGAGCACCTCCTTGGCACAGCAGCCTCTGCAGCGCTTGTGAAAGCTGTTCAGTGGGCTGCATCTTGTCCTGATCCACCTAAGGCTGCAGCTGGGGCAGGCAAGAGGATGAGATGCCAATTCTGCCTCCCAAAGAAGGACTTTAAAACAAATACAATGTGCTGTACATGTGAGATATACATCTGCAAAGTCCATGCACACACACTTGCATACTGTCCTACATGTGCTAATTAGAGTTGATTGATTGATTTATGTTCTTCACGTTTTTGTTTTGTATCTATGATCTTATTTTTGTTGTTTATACACCTTGTGGGTGGGGGCAATGGTTCAAAAAATGGGAGAAGACTAGTATTTGTAGTTCCTCATTGTACAGTATATAAGAATATCACTATGTTGCCAATAAAGTTCAAGACTGTTATGGTTTCCCTTCAATTAAATGCATTCCAAACTACTTTCTGCACATTTCTTCTACTTTGTTAGGCTATACAAGTGCTATCTCTTGCTAAAAAATATATTTTACACCTATGCAGTACCTTTAGCAATAATAATAATAATAAACCTCTACTTTAGTAAAGAAAACAATTATGACAGCTGTGTTGTGATGAATGACAGGTTGTTTCTTCAAGCAAAAAAGATTTGGGGTTTAAAATTCAATTAAGCTGCTTTATTTTAGGGGTTTAGTGAAAGCGGGACATTTTGTACTAGGACAAGGGGTGTATACAGAATGTTAAGACTACACAAGGGTTAACCCTAATGTTAGCGTTAGTCACCTAGCTAAAGGTAGCCACAACAAATTGGAATTCATAACATATCATATTTACATTTTGTACTAATTGTCATTTGTAGTATATCATACGAATTATAATTTCTAACATATCAAATCAAATGGATGATGGACATCCACAAGTGAATACATACCATATGAAATGTAACATAAATAGAGGGAGCAGTGTTGTGTTACTCAAGACAAGTCTCGGCCTCTAGTTTGTTCTTGAAACCACATTTTGAGTGTCTGGGTCTTGTCTTGGTGTCTGATACATTTGTACTCGGTCTTGACTCGGTCTCGGACAGTGAGGACTCATAATTTCTTCCTGAAACTAGCCCTGCCCAGCGGAGTTTAAAAAAAACTAATAATTATCAGCTTCCATTCAGTCAGCTCATAAAACCGTTCCACAAATATATCCATTATAGACATGTTTGCGCAGTGGCGAACCTATAGCCCTTCAGTGTGTGACAGATTCGTGATTCTGAAAGGACAGCAACCGAAATACCAGCGCACTCATGTAGGTGGGTGCACTTTTTGTAAAACAATAAGGGGCTGTGGTGTAGAGGAGGGTATATGCATATATTATAAGCTGTATACCAACCATTTTCCTGTGGGAATTGCTTATACTCACTTCGTAATCCCCACTGATGCGTATCAAAGTAGTATAGTGGAGGTATACGACTTTTTAATTATGTAGTACAATAGAGAAATCACAACCGCAAAGTTTGAGTGGAATATAGTCTGCAAGCAGCAAGTGTGCAGCTCTCAATTAGTTTTAACATTGGTTTCAAATTATGATATCTACTAGTAAACACCATCTAAGGCAACAATTGGTATGCAAATCAGGTAGTCAGAGTTTAGTCAGAAGTGTTGGCTAGTAGGTTTTTTGTGATGTGCAATTGTCATCATGTGTTGTTTGCATCAGCGGAGTAGACATGGTTGTATTTTTCTATTTTTTTGTGAAAACCCATAAGAAGAACTCATAAAAGCCATAGGAAAACACAGTGTGACTTTCCGTCGCTGGGCGGGCCATTTGGGAACTTTTGGACAAAATTAGAGTATATCCAGTTCTCCAGGCACCACTACACCACTACATCTGGCAAGACAGCAGTCACACACAGCATGATGTTAAAGGATAAGCAGTCCATAAACTCATAATAAGCCAGGAGGTCCCAATCATTGGAATTAAAAACACAACTGCATTTCCCAATTGAAATGTACAAATATTACTTCCCATTGCCAAAAACATTTCACGTTTAGAACACAAAGTAACCAGTGACCTAAAGTTTAGGTGCAGATATCAAACAAAGACAATCATAAATATCAAAATTCAAATTCCCAGTTTATGCTACAAAACCAACTTCATAAGAGGTTTAAAAATAGGTTCTATATGTCTCAACGTTCTATGACATACACTTAAGCATTGTTGGCAGAATAGATGGATAAAGTTCAATGCATTATTATTATAATTCACCAATACATTTCTTGGTAGATATTGCTGTCAGGTTGTAAAATCACAGCTGGCCTGGTACATTGTTTGCTGCCATTCGGGGTGCACTGTTTTAGTTTCAATGACTCAATATTTTTGGACAAAAATGGACGAATGTAACTAAGCCTGGGAATGTCAATACAATCAAACTAGGAAGGGCAATGATCACAAGTCAGTCATAAAGTGGATAATAGGGAAGCAAATATATTTATGTAACAAGCTAAAAACACAGAGCCTAACATTAGCTAGAAAGCTGCTAGGAGGATGTTATGTCATGACATTGTAGAAGTGGGTGAGTGAGTGACTTTTTCCCCTCATATTGTTTTTAGGTGGCTATACACCTAGCTAGCAAAAACTAGCAAAAACTTGAATGATTGCTTCTGTATTCTATTAAAGTTGGATTTTAATTCAAATGATTTTTTTTGTTCCAAATTAGTTTGGGGACAATCTGTCGACATGTTGCATGTTTTATTTTATTTATTTAACCCTTTTCTATTGCGTTCACAAATTCATTCTGATTACCTACTCCGATTTCAGAGCACTCTCATCTGAGTGTGCCAGGGCGCAGAACAACTTATGAATTTACGAATGCACAACACCTGCTGAGTATCATCGGTGTCAGAAACGTAGGCAAAAAAAGAACGCTCTAGATAACATGTAAACACCCTAACCAGGTCTGCTAGGGGCAAGTCAAATGGTTGGAGTGAGGTGTTCTCTCATTTGTGTCTGGAAGTAGCTAGCAAGCTAGACAACTTTAGCCAGTTAGCTTGGATGCTTGGTTGGGACAAGCATGCCTTGGCAGTCAAGCTGCAGAAGGACGAGGACGCTACAATTAACCATCCTTTATCAATGCAATTTTGATGGCCAACTACCTGAAAACGTTTGAGAGCTTTATCTAATGTTCCTTTGTTAGATTTTAGCTAATATTGCTCTGGATAGCATAAGTTGTTGCTCGTGTTGTTGTTGATGATGTGTATAACTGAGGGAGAGAGTGTAACGAGTGCGCTGAGAGTCGAGAAGCAAGTTCAGGGAGTGAGTGTTTTCATAAATAATATAAACAATGAACATGAAACACAAACAACGCACCGACATGAAAACACCTGAGGAAAGAACCAAGGAGAGTGACAGATATACAGATATAGAGAAGATAATCAATGAGGGGATGGAGTCCAGGTGAGTTTTTTTTATATGTATTTTTTATTTCACCTTTATTTAACCAGGTAGGCTAGTTGAGAACAAGTTCTCATTTACAACTGCGACCTGGCCAATATAAAGCTGTGATAAGGTGCGTCTCGGTGAGAGGTGTAGGAGTCAGGCGCAGGAGAGCAGGGATTTCTGAGAAGCGTTTTTAATATATATATACATATATATATTTATATATACATAGTCCACCAATACAAAATTGGCACAGATGAAAATCCAAAACTACGCTCTCGAAGGAACAGAAACTTGTGCCAATACATGGAGGAACAACCACAGTTCCGGCACTACATACAAGTGCCTAAATAGTGAAGAAAATACAGAAACTCGTGCCAAAGGTACGGAGGAACAAACTCAGTTCCGAAACTTAACTACACGTACGTAATAGCGAAAAAAATAAACATCATAGATCATCGAACGCAATACATTAGCACGAATTAAGGCAGGCAACAGGTGCCCTATATACACACAGAAATAAATGCAATTGAAACCAGGTGTGAAAAGGAACACAGACAAAACAACCAGAAAAGGAAAAAGGAATCGGTGGCGGCTAGTAAACCGGCGACGCCGAGCGCCGAGAGCCTCCCGAACAGGGAGAGGAGTGACCTTCGGTAGAAGTCGCGACAGTATCCGGATGGAGGCGGTGAAACTCCCTTAGCATAGGTGGATCCAGTACGTCCTCCACCGGCACCAGCATCTCTCATCCCCTCCCAGTCCACGAGGTACTGAAGACCCCCAACCCGACGCCTCTAGTCCAGTATGGACCAAACTGCATACGCCGGCGCCCCCGATGTGGGGCGGAGGGACCTCCCACACCTCATCTTCTTGAAGCGGACCAGCCACCACCGGCCTGAGGAGAGACACATGAAACAAGGTGTTAATACGGTAATAAGGGGGAGCTGTAACCTATAACACACCTCGTTTATTCTCCTCAGGACTTTGAATGGCCCCACAAACTGCGGACCCAGCTTCTGGCAGGGCAGGTGGAGTGGCAGGTGGAGGGTTGAGAGCCATACCCGGTCCCCCGGTGTGTACACCGGGGCCTCGCTGCGGTGGCGGTCGGCACTGGCCTTCTGCCGCCCTTCGGCCCGTTTAAGGTACCCGTGGGTGGCCTCCCAGGTTTCCCTTGACCTAATCGTCCACCACAGGAGCCTCGGTCTGGCTCTGATGCCATGGTACCAGGACCAGGTGATAGCCAATCACACATTGGAAGGGCGACAGGTTCGTAGAGGAGTTGCGGAGTGAGTTCTGGGCCATCTCTGCCCAGGGGATGTACTTCGCCCACTCCCCTGGCCGGTCCTGGCAATATGACCCCAGAAACCTACCCACATCCTGGTTCACTCTTTCCACCTGCCCATTACTCTCGGGGTGAAACCCAGAGGTAAGGCTGACCGAGACCCCCAAACGTTCCATGAACGCCTTCCACACCCTGGACGTGAACTGGGGACCCTGATCAGAAACAATATCCTCAGGCACCCCATAGTGCCGGAAGACGTGAGTAAACAGGGCCTCCGCCGTCTGTAGGGCTGTAGGGAGACCGGGCAAAGGGAGGGGACGACAGGACTGATCCACAACGACCAGGATCGTGGTGTTGCCCTGTGATGGTGGCAGATCGGTCAAGAAGTCAATCGACAGGTGTGACCAAGGCCGCTGTGGAACGGGAAGGGGTTGTAACTTTCCTCTGGGCAGGTGCCTAGGAGCCTTGCACTGAGCGCTTGCTGAGCAGGAGGACACATAAACCCCCTTGGATGCGTCCATCTCCACTATGAATGCCAAAAAGGGGTCCGGATAAGCCTGCACGGGAGCCGAGGTAAAAAGAGCCTTCAGGTGACCAAAAGCCCTGTACGCCTCAGCCGACCATCCCAGAGGCGCCGGCCCCACCTTCAGCAGTGACGTAATGGGAGCAGCCACCTGCCCAAAACCCCGGATAAACCTCTGGTAGTAGTTGGCAAACCCTAAGAACCGCTGCACCTCCTTTACCGTGGTTGGAGTCGGCCAATTACGCACGGCTGCAATGCGGTTACCCCCCATCACCAACCCCGATGTGGAAATGTGATGCCCAAGGAAGGAGACGGCCTGTTGGAAGAACAAGAATTTCTCAGCCTTGGCGTAC
This sequence comes from Oncorhynchus masou masou, assembly GCF_036934945.1. Taxonomy (NCBI): domain Eukaryota; kingdom Metazoa; phylum Chordata; class Actinopteri; order Salmoniformes; family Salmonidae; genus Oncorhynchus; species Oncorhynchus masou. The sequence continues at coordinate 57,705,862 of NC_088217.1, forward strand.
AGGTCATGCTCCATCAGTCGCCCAAGTACCTTGCGCACCAGAGACACATGCGCGGCGCGTGTAGCGGAATAGACCAGAATATCATCGATGTAAACCACCACACCCTGACCTTGCAGGTCCCTGAGAATCTCGTCTACAAAATATTGGAAGACTGCTGGAGCATTCTTCAACCCGTACGGCATGACGAGTTACTCATAATGGCCGGATGTGGTACTAAACGCTGTCTTCCACTCATCTCCCTTCCGGACAAGCACCAAGTTATATGCACTCCTGAGATCCAGTTTTGTGAAAAACCGTGCTCCGTGAAATGACTTAATCGCCGTGGCATTGGGAGGTAGCGGGTAACTATACCCCACCGTGATGGAATTTAGACCTCTATAGTCAATGCACGGACGCAGACCTTCCTCCTTCACAAAAAAGAAACTCGAGGAGGCAGGTGAGATGGAGGACCGAATGAACCCCTGCCCCAGAGATTCAGATATATATGCTACACGCACCACGCATGTGTCTCTCCATAGCCACCGCCTCCTCCTGTGACAGGGGATACACGTGACTCCTGGGAAGTGCAGCGCCTACCAGGAGATTTACCGCACAATCCCCTCATCGATGACGTGGTAATTGGGTCGCCTACTTTTTACAGAAGGCGATAGCCAAATCGGCATATTCTGAGGGAATGCGCACGGTGGAGACTTGGTCTGGACTCTCCACCGTTTTAGCACGGATGGAAACTCCTACACACCTGCCTCAGCACTCCTCCGACCACCCCTGTAGAGCCCTCTGTTGCCACGAAATCCTGGGGTTGTGACGGGCCAACCAGGGGATCCCCAACACCACCGGAAACGCAGGAGAATCAATGAGGAAGAGACTAATTCTCTCCTCATCACCCTCCTGCGTGACCATACCCAGTGGAGCTGTGGCCTCCCTGACTAGCCCTGACCCTAATGGTCGGCTATCTAAGGCGTGCACTGGGAAGGGTTTGTCAAGCTGAACAAGGGGAATCCCTAACCTGTGCACTAAACCGCTGTCAATAAAATTCCCCGCCGCGCCTGAATCTACTAGCGCCTTATGCCAGGAAAGAGTGGAAAATTCAGGAAAAACAATCCATACATACATGTGACTAACAGCGGGCTCTGGGTGAGCCTGGTGCCGACTTTCCTGAGGTGTCCGGGCAGTGCTCGGCCTGGCGTCTCGACTCCCTGGAGGACCCCCCCCAACACCGGTCAGCAGTATGCCCTCTGCGACCACAGCTGGCACAGGAAAGGCCCCTTCCTCCGGTCGCCCTCGCTGCAGCACCTCCTAGCTCCATGGGTGTTGGACATGTCGATCAACTGGTCCAAGGAGAGGGTGGTGTCTCTACAGGCCAGCTCCCTATGGACGTCATCACGCAAACTACACCTATTGTGATTTATCAAGGCCCTGTCGTTCCATCCCGCGCCAGCGGCCAAGGTCCGGAACTCTAGAGCAAAGTCCTGAGCACTCCTCTTCTCCTGCCTCAGATGGAACAGCCATTCACCTGCCTCTCGACCCTCAGGTGGGTGATCGAACACGGCCCGAAAGCGGCAGGTGAACTCTGGGTAGTGGTCCCTCGCCGAGTCAGGATCGTTCCATACCGCGTTGGCCCACTCCAGGACTTTACCTGAGAGGCAGGAGACGAGGGCGTTCACGCTCTCACCCCCCGAAGGAGCCGGATGAACGGTCGCCAGGTATAGGTCCATCTGGAGTAAGAACCCCTGGCCGTCCCATCATACCTCTGGAGGGCGAGTCGAATCCCACTGTGCTCAGGCAATGAAGGAGAGGGTAGTGGTACTGGTTGGGGTGTTGTTGATAAAGGTGTGGGAAGGCAACCTCTCTCCCATCTCTCCATCATTGCCATCAATAAATTATGGAGTCAGCAGGGTCCGTGGAGGAGCGAGTTCAACACCACATGGCAGTGTTACACCGGCTGGGGACTGCCATGATTCATGGCAGTCCCCAGCCGGTGTAACACTGCCATGTGGTGTTGAACTCGCTCCTCCACGGACCCTGTCGACTCCATAATTTATTGGTGCAGGATTCTGTGATAAGGTGCAGTACGACACAAACAACAACACAGAGTTACACATGGAATAAACAAGCGTCAATAAAACAATAGAAAAAAATAAAGTCTATATACAGTATATGCAAATGGCGTGAGAAGGTAAGGCAATAAATAGGCCATAGTAGCAAGTCATTACAATTTAGCAAATTAACACTGGAGTGATAGATGTGCAGATGATGATGTGGAAGTAGAAATACTGGTGTGCAAAAGAGCAGAATAGTAAATAAGTAAATAAACACAATATGGGGACGAGGTAGGTAGATTGGATGGCTATTTACAGATGGGCTATGTACAGCTGCAGCGATCGGTGAGTGTCATGAGGCGCAGGTGCGCAAGACGATGGTGGTAGGTGTGCGGGATAATCAGCAGCCTGATGACCTAGAGGCCAGAGAGGGAGTATATGTGACAGAGAGGCTACTTTTTGGTGGTTGTTTGATCAACTAAAGTCTCTGTTGTAACTACTTGTCAACACACAGTCCAGTTCAAAGTGAATGATGGCAGGCCCGAATGTCAAATGGCTTGTTTGTATAAAGGTCTACTGTAGCTCTGATTGGCTATAGCGCATTTGTCTGTTTCGACTCCGGTCCTGGACAAGACAGATGGTTTTATTTGGTTTTATTTCTTGCAGTGTCTAATAATTGTCCAAACGCAGTCACTTTCCCACGCTATATTGCTATAGAATTTTCACAAATGCCTTAGTATATGTACTTCCAAAACAATCTAAGAATTTATGAAAATTACCATATCTACTGCAAGTAGAATTGCTTCATATTCTTTCTGGGGGTGTATATGAACAGATTTGTTGCTAAAATGATGTCTGTTCCACTTTAAATGCAAGAAAAGCGTGCAATGTTTCATACACATACTGTAAGTTATTTTCAAAGAGACGGCTAACAACAGCAAGCGCAATGTAATAAAAAACAGTTGCCAATGGCTGACTTAGATAACTAGATTTATCTCCCCAGAGACCAGCAAAAATAAATCCTGCTTGCATCTTTTTTTCTCTTCAGTGTTATTCCTTTTCTTTTCAACAAAAACTGAAGAGATTAAATCAGAACATCATTGAAAATAATAATATAATTATCATCAATTGTCTCTCCATCTCATTCTGTCTGTTATTCCATTGTATTATAATCATTATTTTATATATACTTAGTCTTTATCTGAAAGCCTAGAAGGCCCATTGTTCCCCACTGTTTCACTAATAATTTGTAGAGTGGCTTTTTCACTATTCTGAATGTTTAAAAGCCATATGTTGTTCTGAAATATGAACACAGAAAAACTGGACATTTTGAACTCTTATTATGATGGTGATTTGAAAAATTACTATCATGTTCTTGAATTGGACTTGCATTTTTCTGGTCTCGGTCTTGACTTGGTCCCCCCCAGGAATCAGTCCCGCTTTAGGTGGTCTCGAACACAACACTGAGAGAGAGATTGATTTACATTTACTATGTTACATCTACCCCTGATTCCAGGTTGCCTGATGTAGAGTAATTAGCACCATGCTCTCTCTCTCCCTCTCTATTTTTCTCTCTCTCCCCCACTCTCTGTTTCTCATTTGAAACATGCACTGTATCAGCCTGACCTAGAAACATGGGACGAGTGTCTTGCTGCATCAACAAGAGCTTGGGAAAATATTTATCTTGGTGCTTGGTGCTCCCAGCATTCAAACTCAGATACATGTAATATGTACATTAATTTCATGACGGTCTGCATGTGCAAGCTTTTCTTTGACAGAGGCCTGTCACACCCGCTACTGATAAACAATATGTCTGCGATTTCATATACTGTATGATGTATGTCATATGCTGAATTTAGTATATACTCTGTGTGAACAGGGCTGGATATTTCTTTGTGTATAAGAATAATTCCAACCAAACATGAGGAGAGTTTGCATTAATAGTGCAAAGGAATATAATCAGCACTATCAATTCAACATTTTCACCAGACAGTCTGACATTGCCTATGATGTGACAGACAAATTGTGCTGAAAATCACTGCAACCTTTCCTTGCGGGGACAAAATAAAGTTGGTCTGTAAACAAAAAATAAAATCAAAAATGTTGTTGTGAAATGTAATTTGTTTGTACACCAGGAGTGAGTGATCTTTAAATGTTAAGATATTGCAAAACATACATTGCACTAAACCCTTGACAATAGGGGACAGTGGGACTTGACACAGACAGAACACTTAATAGTTGATCTTGCTATGCCTCTGTTCTCCTATAATGTCATATTGCGATTCCAAGGACACAGATGTCCACTGACTGTTCAATATACTGTAGTGATCTGGGAAAGGCTCATGGAGAAATTTTGCAGACAGCTGTTTTTCCCTCCCCAGGCTGTGTACCTGGAGAGAGAGAATCACATTTGCCAGGGAATTGCATGCTCCAGCACACTTGCCATAATGTGGTTCAGAGGCACGGGCAGGCAATTGCCTTAGACCTTTCACAACATATTGTAAAGAGGGGGTGGGGGGAGGCCTGACATTTTATTTAGGTAAGCAGTGACACTATTGCAGCAACATATTTGGTATTTATTAGGATCCCCATTAGATGCTGCAAAAGCATCAGCTGCACTTCCTGGGATCCACATGAAACATGACATAGTAGATAGTACAGAGCATTATTAGTCAAGGACTGAAATACATACATTTAAAACGTCACACGTAGCCTACATATCAGTACATACACACAATATCTAGGTCTAATACATAGTGCAGTGCAAATTACAATACAAGATATACAATATAAAATGGCTGTCTCTTCACAGTCCCCTTTGTACAGTAAGGTGTTCTTTTATCTGTTTTAAACTGGTTTTATTGCTTGCTTGAGATACCTGGGGTGGCAGAATTCCATGTAGTCATGACTCTATTTTATACTATGCCTTTCCCAGGCTCTGTTCTGGACCTGGGAACTGTTAAGAGACCTCTGGTTGCATGTCTTATGTTGTACAGAACTGTGTGCCAACTGCTTGAACAGGAGGTTCGGTACCTTCAACACAAGGATTTGCAAAGGATTTGAAACCAAGATTTTTTTAAACATTTGAGCCACTAAAATTGGGGGGCTATGTATAAAAATGGTTGAAATGCCTATACGGTTCATACAATAATTTTGACAAAACCCTTAAATTAATGATGAAAGTCTACACTTAAAGCACATTTTGATTGTTTCCTTTCAAATCCATTGTGGTGGCTTACAGAGCCAAAATTATGCCAATTGTGTCACTGTCCAAATACTTATGGACCTGACCCTATACATATTCAGCCCCCTTGACATTTTCCACATTTTGTTACATTACAGCCTTATTCAAAAATGTTTTAAATCGTTGTTTTCCCTCATCAGTCTACACACAATACCCCATAATAACAAAGCAAAAACAGATTTCTATTCATTTTTGCTCATATATAAAGAAACTAAAATATTACATTTACATAACTATTCAGACACTTTACTCAGTACTTTGTTGAAACACCTTTGGCAGTGATTATAAACCTTTTATCTTTGTCATGATGGGTTATTTTGTGTAGATTGATGAGAAAACCTTTACTTTAATTAATACAGCCTTATGGCTGTAACACAACAAAATGTTTGGAAAAAGTCAAAGGGGTCTGAATAATTTCCGAATGCACTGTATATATACATATTTTTTTATTAAATGTTTTTAATTTAGATATTTGTAAATAAATTCATAAATAAAATTACAGGCCTCTCTCTCATCTTTTTAAGTGGGAGAACTTGCACAATTGGTGTCTGACTAAATACTTTTTTGCCCCACTGTATGATTGACTATAGAGTCAGCTACCATTCTCCGTAGCTTTCCATCTAAATTGTCAATGCCAGGAGGTTGCCATTATTGATCAATAACAATCATTTTCCAACTGCAAATTATGGTGGAAAATAAGTATTTGGTCAATAACAAAAGTTTATCTCAATACTTTGTTGTATACCCTTTGTTGGCAATGACAGAGGTCAAACGTTTTCTGTAAGGCTTCACAAGGTTTTCACACACTGCTGCTGGTATTTTGGCCCATTCCTCCATGCAGACCTCCTCTAGAGCAGTGAAGTTTTGGGGCTGTTGTTGGGCAACACGGACTATGATCCTATTAGCAGCATTTTGTAAGGCAGGCCAAAGTTAAACATGAAAAAAAAAACATATGTAGGACTATCCATCCAATAGCATAGTCTCCACTACACCCTGCTGGCTGCTTCAAAGCATAACTTTACCACAGTCAGGTTCACACTTATAAAATACCTCTGAGGACTAGCCTTACCCTAATATTAACCACACTGCTAACCTTGTGCCTAACCCTAAAAAGCACATTTTTCTTTTCATCCATTTTTTCACGATATACAGTGCCATGCAAAAGTATTCATCCCCCTTGGCTTTTTCCTATTTTGTTGCATTACAACCTGTAATTTAAATTGATTTTTATTTGGATTTTATGTAACGGACATACACAAAATAGGCCAAATTGGTGAAGTGAAATGAAAAAAATAACTTGTTTAAAAAAATGCAACGGAAAAGTGGTGTGTGCATATGTATTCACCCCCTTTGCTATGAAGCCCCTAAATAAGATCTGGTGCAACCAATTACCTTCAGAAGTCTCATAAATAGTTAAATAAAGTCCACCTGTGTGCAATCTAAGTGTCACATAATCTCAGTATATATACACCTGTTCCGAACGGCCCCAGAGTCTGCAACATCACTAAGCAAAGGGCACCACCAAGCAAGCGGCACCATGAAGACCAAGGAGCTCTCCAAACAGGTCAAGGACAAAGTTGTGGAGAAGTACAGATCAGGGTTGGGTTATAAAAAAAAAAATCTGAAGTTTTGAACATTCCACAGAGCAACATTAAATCCATTATAAAAGAATGGAAAAAATATGGCACCACAACAAACCCGCCAAGAGAGGGCCGCCCACCAAAACCCATGGACCAGCAAGGAGGGCATTAATCAGAGAGGCAACAAAGAGACCAAAGATTACCCTGAAGGAGCTGCAAATCTCCACAGCGGAGATTGGAGTATCTGTCCATAGGACCACTTTAAGCCGTACACTCCAGAGTTGGGCTTTAAGGAAGAGTGGTCATAAAAAACGTTATTGCTTAATTAGGGATAGGTGTCCTGTGAGCAGGACAACATCCGGTGAAATTGTAGGGCGCACAATTCAAATAAATATTCCTAATATTAAACATTCATGAACATACAAGTGTCTTATACCATTTAAAAGCTTATCGTCTTGTTAATCGAACTGCATTGTCAGATTTCAAAAAGGCTCTATGGTGAAAGCATACCATGCAATTGTCTGAGGATGGCGCCAACATATTTTTCAACCAGCACAGGCTTCACAAAATCACAAATCGCGATTAAATAAATCACTAACTTTTGAATATCTTCCTCTGTTAGCAATCCCAAGGGTCCCAGCTTCAACATGATTGGTCGTTTAGTTAGATAAAATCCTTCTTTTTATCCCAAAAAGTCAGTTTAGTTGGCACCATCGATTTCAGTAATCCACTTGTTCAACATGCAGACAAAGGAGTCCAAAAAGCTACAGCAAAACTTAATCAAAAAAAGTCAAACGACATTTCTATTTAATCCTCAGGTACTCTAAAATGTAAATAAACTATAATATTTCATATGGAAAGTAGTATGTTCAACAGGAAAGGAAAATCGTAAGTGCCCGACCTCTCCCTTAAGACTGATTTTCTTCAGGAGGTCTCCTAATAAAAACTTGAAATACTTGTTCATTTTTTCAAAAAGAAGCCTGAAACCTTGTATAACGACTGTTGACATCTAGTTGAAGCCATAAGAATTGCAATCTGGGAGACGGATTTACATAGAAACAATAGGTTTCCATAATAAGAGCCTGGGAGCTAAAAAACAACAACATTTTGGTCGGATTTCCTTTGGATTTTTGCCTGCCATATTAATTCTGTTATAGTCTCAGACATAATTTTAACAGTCTTAGAAACTTCAATGTGTGTTTTATCCAATGTTATCAATTATATGCATATCCTGGTTTCTGGGCCTAAGTAACAGGCAGTTTACTTTGGGCACGTCAGTCAGGCGGAAATTCAGGAAACTAGACCCTATCTTAGAGAGGTTTAAAAGAAAGAAATAAGCAAACACGTTTGGTGTTCGCCAAAATGTGGGAGATGTGGGAGACTCCCCAAACATATGGAAGAAGGTACTCTGGTCAGATGAGACTAAAACTGATATTTTTGGCCATCAAAGAAAACGTTATGTGTGGCGCAAATCCAACACGTTTCATCCCCCGAGAACACCATCCCCACAGTGACGCATGGTGGTAGCAGCATCATGATGTGGGGATGTTTTTCATCGGCAGGGACCGGGAAACTGGTCAAAATTGAAGAAATGATGGATGGCGCTAAATAAATTCTTGAGGGAAACCTGTTTCCCTCTTCCAGAAATTTGAGATTGGGACGGAGGTTCACCTTCCAGCTGGACAATGACCCAAAGCATACTGCTAAAGTAAGACTTGAGTGGTCTAAGAGGAAACATTTTAATATCTTGGAATTTGCTAGTCAAAGCCCAGACCTCAATCCACAGAATCTGTGGTAAGACTTAAAGATTGCTGTACACTAGCAGAACCCATCCAACTTTAAGGAACTGGAGCATTTTCGCCTTGAAGAGTGGGCAAAAATCCCAGTGGCTAGATGTGCCAAGCTTATAGAGACATACCCCAAGAGACTTGCAGCTGTAATTGCTGCAAAAGGTGGCTCTACAAAGTATTGACTTTGGGGGGGTGAATACTTACGCACGTTTTCTGATTTTTTTGTGTTGTTTCTTGTTTGTTTCACAATAAAATATATTTAGCATCTTCATAGTGATAGGCATGTTGTGTAAATCAAATGATATTACACCCCCCCCCAAAAAAAATCCAGGTTGTAAGCAGCAAAATAGGAAAAATACCAAGGCGGGTGAATAGTTTCGCAAGCCACTGTAGACAATTTTGACTTTGCAGCTTGGCCATCCAGTGGGAACCCCTCATAGGTCATGGATACGAGTGCATTGCAAACACTGGGTTAAACATTTGTACCCATGACTTGAGACGTACTATTCTTGACTCCTGTGAATGATTAAGAGAGGCCTAGAATTCCTTTTGTTTTATTTCTCAGTCTCTCTCTTATTTTTCTTATTTTATTTTTTACATAAACGCATACATTTATCCATAATTCGATAATACCAACAGTCATTTATTTGGTGTTCTTGCTTGAAGAACAAACCTGAATAAGATGCAATCTGATGACACCACTTCAGGGGTGCTTAATTAAAGTTCAAGATGGGGTACAGCTTGTTTCTGAACTTTTCTTTGGGCATTTGTGGTACTGCCTTGAGCTGCAGTGCAGACGCAGTCTTCAGTTAGTGACCAAAATTCAGCAGTAATAAGGCCTTGGTCAAACACAATTTCTAGTGTCAGTAGTGAAAGAGCATGCTTTATGCTGGTATGTAACCTAAAACGAAACTGGGGAGCTTGGAGTTTTTCCCCTTAAAAGGGTTTTATTACAGACAGAATACTCCTCAGTTTCATCAGCTGTCCGGGTGGTCGGTCTCAGACGATCCCGCAGGTGAAGAAGCCGGATGAGAAAGTCCTGGGCTGGCGTGGTTACACAAGGTCTGTGGTTGTAAGGCCGGTTGGACGTACTGCCAAATTCTCTAAAACAACGTTGGAGGCAGCTTATGGTAGAGAAATTAACAATAAACTCTCTGGCAACAGATATGGTGAACATTCCTACATGAGACACATGTGGCAATGTGTTGTGTGACAAAACTGCACATTTCAGAGTGGCCTTTTATTGTCCCCAGCACAACTTACACCTGTGCAATGATCATGCTGTTTAATCAGCTTCTTGATATGCCACACCTGTTAAGTCGATGGATTAACTTGGAAAATGAGAAATACTCACTAACAGGGATGTAAACAAATTTGTGCACACATTTTTAGAGAAATATGCTTTTTGTCCATGTGGAACACTTCTGAGATCTTTTATTTCAGCTCATGGAACATGGTACCAACACTTTAGACATTTCCTTTGTCATTTTGTTCAGTATACATGGAACTCTTTTCATCCGAGGGGGTTCTTAGAACATTCACTATGTAAAAAAAATGTGTGGGTGAAAGGGTTATTCTACCAAGTCCCATAACGGGTTCTTCTGCCAGAATAACTTTTTCTCAGAGCAGTGTTTTTTCTAAGAGCAGTGTTGTTAGTATTATGGAAGCAATATATACTTTTAATCATATGCATGCAATCATATTCATGGAAGCAGTCATTTCATAAGACATGATCAGTGCTTGACTTGGACAGGAGCTCACAGGAGCTGATTACTGGCAAATGTTCTACTGCTTGAGCTCCTGTTCCTCTTTAATAATATTAGCTCAAAAGTATTGTGGCGCTCCTGCAACTTTACATAAACAGTACAGCCAGACTATCCTGTCTCAACATCTGTGTTCTATGATTTACACTTTACATCGGACTGTAAGCAATCGCTTGGAGACAGTAACTATGGTGACCACCTACGTCATCGCATAGTGGCTCGCATACTCTTTTTGACGTCAAATACCCTGCAAGAATGCTTAGGAAACCCCGGAGTGCTGTTACCATAGACACTGGCGGGGGGAGGGGTGCAGTTTTAGAGGAAGCGGAAGTGTTAGCGCAGGCGGAAGTGGTACTGCCCTGAAAATCCCGAGCAGCGAACGGAGGACAGCTTGGTACTCCCATCGTTTAGAGAAAAAGCAGGATTCAAAATACAAGCTAAATGTGAGTTCACTTGCATAAAAGTTCGATTATATTATTATCTCCTGGGTAAGATTGGTAATTGTGGGTTCATAATAATGACCCAACAATGTCTCCAATCGCTATCTGTGGCGGACAGTGCCTATTGTGGTTTGGGGCTGGGTACAAGGATTTAGGCCGAGACGCGAGATTGAATATCGAGCGAGAGCTCACAAGCTAGCTATGAATTAGATTATTGTGAACCACGTAGGGGAGATCTCAGATCTGCCCTGGGAAATATGAACCCAAATCCAAAATGGTACCGTAATGCTGGTGTATATATCCACAGAAGACTGTTTATTTTTTTTTGCAAGGCTAATGTTCCCTGCCTGGTCGTCGTGAAATCAAGACTTACAGGAGCTACCTTACCAGCGCTAACAAGCTAATGCTAACTTGACGCTATCTCCAGCTAATTTTACAAGTGAATGGACTGCAATGCACAGGTTTTTGCGATTACACTGGTGCTTAATAGCTACGAATTAAATTATATGTTCGTATATCCAACTCATTGGTAGCATTCAATTACTATAACTGTTGCTAGATAACGTTAGCTGGTTTGCTAACGGCAGCTTTCATATTAAAATTCCGCAAGGGAATGCGACAGAGAGGGCGTTACTAGCTCTCCAGCTCCATCTTCAATGCCGGACTGGAATCTAGCAAGCTAGCGCTTTAGCGATTAGGTTGGCTACCGATTTTATAGCGCAATGGTGCAGTATTTCCGCCATGGACGTTACATTTGACATCCGTGATCATAACTAGTTCGCGAGTATTTGCTAACGATCGAAAGATGGTTATGTTGGAGGAAACTGTAGCGATAGTAAAACACAGTGACATTTAAGACACAGCCTTGGTAATGTAGGATACCATACTGTCATAGTATACCAGTTGTTTTTTAAATATTTTTATAAATAAACTGATCTCAACTGGCGCAAGTGACATAGCCATTGTGAGCAAATCTGACCTTATCACAGTCGAAATTGACTTGAGATAACATGGCCACAAGAGCCGTGTAACTAACTATACATGGCCATAATAATACATTGGTTTAACAATAAAGCTAAGATCACCTGCTGCGTTGTCACTGCTGCACGTTATTTCTTAGGGATGTATGTCCTTTGAAAACATGCCTTGCGTCTAGAGCTGGGTTTCACGTAAAAGTTATATGGTTAATTTCCTATAATGGTTGTTTAGAAGAAGAAAGTCTGCTGATTATGGCTTAAACTTTCTAGAGCCCCAATGGGGACAAATCGACATTTCTAGGAATGTCGTGTTTTCAAGATAGATTATCAGAAAACCACAATATTGGAGTTTGTTTAGTGGCCAATCATAATGGACAAGTTTGCTCAAATATAATAATATTTACCAAGCTGATCTTATATTGTCCTATGTCAGCATTATTTGACGTTCCGGTGTGGACAATATTTTCTTTATAACATTAAATTTTTGTTACTGGCCCAGAGAAAGGGGTTCCTTTCCTCTCAAAAAAAATGCTGAAAGTGTTCAAAGGTACATGTATACTGTGTTTTTAAAATATTTTTAATGACCTTTATTTAGCTAGGCAAGTCATTTAAGAACAAATTATGATTTACAATGATGGCCTGTATGTCAATATATCAAATTAATTCAATCAATGCCTGTATAACAAGAATCGCTTTTTTTCTATTTTTCTTTATGAGCGTTTGTTCTCATGTTGTTGTTTTGTGTCTTGGCTCCTTGTGTGCTGTGCACCTTCCCATTTACACACATACAGCAAGCCCTCCCCCTTACTATTCCCAACAACAACGATGAGATCACTTCTTTCTCTCCTTTTTTTAAGACAAGAACTTTGAAAGTTTCTTCAAGTACAATTGCAAAAAGCATCAAGCGCTATGATGAAACAGGCTTTCATGTGGACCGCCACAGGAAAAGAAGACCCGGAGTTACCTCTGCTGCAGAGGATAAGTTCATTGGAGTTACCAGCCTCAGAAATTGTAGCTCAAATAAATGCTTCACAGAGTTCAAGTAACAGACACATCTCAACATCAACTGTTCAGAGGAGTCTGCGTGAATCAGGCCTTAATGGTCAAATTGCTGCGAAGACACCACTACTAAAGGAAACCAATAAGAAGAAGAGACTTGCTTGGGTCAAAAAACACGAGTAATGGACATTACACCGGTGGAAATCTGTCCTTTTGATCTGAGTCCAAATGTGAGATTTTTGGTTCCAACTGCTGTGGCTTTGTGAGACGCAGAGTAGATGAACAGATGAATTCCGCATGTGTGGTTACCACCGTGAAGCATGGGGGTGCTGCTGGGGTGCTTTGCTGGTGACACTGTTGATGATTTATTTAGAATTAATTTAGAATTAATCTGTAACCGATGCCATTCATATTCTATCTCTGAAACTCACTTAGATAATACATTTGATGATACAGTGGTAGCAATACATGGTTATAACATCTACCGAAAATACAGAAATGCCAACGGAGGCGGTGTTGCTGTCTATATTCAGAACCACATTCCTGTAAAGCTTAGAGAGGATCTAATGTTAAATACTGTTGACGTAATATGGCTACAAGTTCATCTGCCTCACCTAAAGCCCATTCTTATGGGAAGCTGCTATAGACCACCAAGTGCTAAGTCAGTATCTGAATGTGTGAAATGCATGATAATGTAAACTCGGCAACAACAAAAAACGTTCACACTGTCAACTGTTTTTATTTTCAGAAAACTTAACATGTGTAAATATTTGTATGAACATAATATTCAACAACTGCGACATAAACAGAACAAGTTCCACAGACATGTGATTAACAGAAATGAAATAACTTGTCCCTGAACAAAGGGGGGGTCAAAATAAAAAGTAACAGTCAGTATCTGGTGTGGCCACCAGCTTCATTAAATACTGCAGTGCATCTCCTCGTGGAGTGCACCAGATTGGCCAGTTCTTGCTGTGAGATGTTACCCCACTCTTGCACCAAGGCACCTGCATGTTCCCGGACATTTCTAGGGGGAATGGCTATAGCCCTCACCCTCCGATCCAACAGGTTCCAGACGTGCTCTATGCGATTGAGATCCGGGCTCTTCGCTGGCCATGGCAGAACACTGACATTCATGTCTTGCAGGAAATCACGCACAGAACGAACAGTATGGCTGGTGGCATTGTCATGCTGGAGGGTCATGTCAGGTTGAGCCTGCAGGAAGGGTACCACATGAGGGAGGAGGATGTCTTCCCTGTAACGAGTTGAGATTGCCTGCAATGACAACAAGCTTAGTTCGATGATGCTGTGACACACCGCCCCAAACCATGACGGACCCTCCACCTCCAAATTGATCCCGCTCACAGAGTACAGGCCTCTGTGTAATGCTCATTCCTTCGACGATAAACGCAAATCCGACCATCACCTCTGGTGAGACAAAACTGCGACTCGTCAGTGAAGAGCACTTTTTGCCAGTCCTGTCTGGTCCAGCAACGGTGGACTCTAGGAGCTCAGATGCAAAAATGTAGTTACCAACGTTTCGACAGCCAAGCTGTCTTCATCAGGGTTTAATCACAAACACTGCGGGATGACTCGTTTATATAGTGTCAAAAGACACAGGTGTCAGTAATCATGGCAAGTGGCCTAATATCATTGGCTAATTATCAAATATTAAAATGGCATAAAAACAGCATGCAAACAACAAATGGATAGCATACGAGCATACGCTCAATGCAATGGCACTTATAAATGTAGATCCTTCAAACACCCACAAACAGGGAAATCAATCCCAATCAAATGTGTTGTTACGTGCTCCACTAAGGTAGTTATTTATCTTACTTGTCCTTGTGGCAAAAATTATGTGGGTAAAACGAAGCTCAAATTAAAAGTACGTATCTCAGAGCATCATAGCACCATTAGGTGTAAAAACTTTACTTACCCAGTTGCGGCCCACTTCTTGGAGGCAGGCCACTCGATTTTGTCTCTGCGTTACTTTGGCATCAAACATGTCATCCACCCTAGGAGAGGGGGTGACCTTGATAATTTATTGTTAAAACGAGAGGCTGCCTGGATCTTTAACTTAAAGACCCTTGCTCCCTTCGGTCTCAACGTAGACTTTGATCTGAAGCCATTCTTGTGATTATTGTGACTTTGTCATTGTAATTGTTTGTAAGCTTGTGTCGTCAAATTAATTTATGATCGTATGCTATCCATTTGTTGTTTGTATGCTGTTCTTTGTATGCCATTTTAATATTTGATGATTAACCAATGAATATTAGGCCACTCTTGGCCATGATTACAGACACCAGTGTCTTTTGACAGAATATAAACAAGTCATCCTGCAGTATTTGTGAATATACCCTGATGAAGACAGCTTGGCTGTAGAAACATTGGTAATTACATTTTTGCATCTGAGCTCCTAGAGTGTCTGGCTGTTATTATATTTTCGAAGACCTGCCTTACAACAGGCCTACAAGTCCACCGTCCAGCCTCTCTCAGCCTATTGTGGACAGTCTGAGCACCGATGGAGGGATTGTGCGTTCCTGGTGTAACTCGGGCAGTTGTTGTTGCCATCCTGTACCTGTCCCGCAGGTGTGATGTTTGGATGTACCAATCCTGTGCAGGTGTTGTTACACGTGGTCTGTCTCTCTGTAGCGCTGTCTTAGGCGTCTCACAGTACGGACATTGCAATTTATTGCCCTGGCCACATTTGCAGTCCTCATGCCTCCTTGCAGCATGTCTAAGGCACATTCACAAAGGTAAGCATGGACCCTAGGCATCTCTCTTTTGGTGTTTTTCAGAGTCAGTAGAAAGGCCTCTTTAGTGTCCTAAGATTTCATAACTGTGACCTTAATTGCCTATCGTTTGTAAGCTGTGTCTTAACCTCTCTGGGATATGTGGGACGCTAGCATCACACCTGGCCAAAAGCCAGGGAAAATGCAGAGCACCAAATTCAAATACATTACTATAAAATCAAACTGTCATTTAATCACACATGCCATATAGCAAATTAAAGCTACACTTGTTGTGAATCTAGCCAACATGTCAGATTTCAAAAAGGCTTTTCGGCGAAAGCGACCGATGCTATTACCTGAGGATAGCACCCCGTAAACAAAGAGAGAAACCATATTTCAACCCTGCGGGCGTGACACAAAACACAGAAATAAAAATATAATTCATGCCTTACCTTTGCCAAGCTTCTTTTCAACTGATTCAGAGGGGTTGGGTTAAATGCGGAAGACACATTTCAGTTGAATGCATTCAGACATTCAACTGACTAGGTAACAGTCACACTGTAAATTAAAGGAATGGGTGGATTTGTCTTTTAAGTTGTTTGGCAAATGCACATGTTTTAGAAACTTTAACCTGCTCTTTTCTGGTTAGGAAATCAAAAAGTTTGCCTGCATGAAGAATTATTTGAAAAGGTTGCTTTTTGGTAAGCTGAAGCTCCTTTCCCTTTGTTAATTACCCACACCGTGTAGTCTCTTCAATCACAAGGTAGTTAATACTATTGTCACCCATCAGAATATTATCACCCATCAGAATATTGTAACTCTAATCTGGTCTTTAGGCTACAACTATTATTACTACATCTATATGTGAAATTAGTTTTGATATAGTTTAGGTCAGGTGTCACTAGCCTTCTCAAGATCACTTTCTGAGTCAAAATGCAACCCGAGATCTACTGCTCAGATTTTCTTTTAACGTGTCTTAAAACATTTAAGTCTATGCGACACTAACCTATTAAAAACAGTACTGTAGCAATGAGATTTGTGCAGTGGGCTATAGGCCCAATACGTTATCACCGCACATTGGCTTTGCTTGAATTGCCCCCCCCGCCCCAAAAAAAGTTAATTTAAAACTGTGAGTTATATGATCACAGCGGTAATAGATAAGTCATTGTATTACTTTTGAGTCACAGCTGATTGAGCATACATATAAATAATTTGCTTATTTTTTTACTTTACTGGGCTGATGGTGCCTGCATCTGATGGTCAGTCTCAGCGGAGGGAGAGAGCAGCTGACTGAGGGTCTGCCTCAAACGTCCTGCTGCTTTCCCTTTCCTCTGCTGACACTGACCAAAAAGGGACACCGATTTTTCATGCTGTGAACAGAGAAAGTGAAATATTCCTGGATATTAAAAAATAACCAAGACTCTTAATAAAAACGCAAGCCTATCGATACACTTTCCTACTCATTCGTTACAACTGCAGCGCTGGTTGAAGCACGAGTGGAAGTGGGAAGAATATGCATTTTATGGCTTATAAATGTTGAATAAAAAGAGTTGACAGTGCTGAGTAAGGACTTACATAAACTCACTCATAAAAACAGCAGCTCTCGTCATGGTTAAAAATTTTAAAAAATCTCGCTGTATCAGCTTTAATGTAGCTTTTTTAAAATTCCTGCTACATTACTGCAGACACGGTAAACTGAGCCACACGATTGGCCAGCGGTAGGCCTTTAGTGCACTCTCTGGGCCAGCCTGGAAGGCAGGGTCCGTAACTTCAGACACATGTTTCAAAATGCAAACTCTGCCTGCTCAGCGCTCAGGCCAGCTAAAGTGGGTGCACCTACCTGTAACATGTACACTACCAGTCAAAAGTTTGGACACACATACTCATTCAAGGTTTTTTAAAATGTTTTATTGTTATTATTTTCTAAATTGTAGAATAATAGTGAAGACATCAACTATGAAATAACACATTAAATCCAAGAAAGTGTTAAACAAATCCAAATATATTTTAGATAATTCAAAGTAGCTACCCTTTGCCTTGATGACAGTTTTGCAGTCTTGACATTCTCTCAACCAGCTTCCCTGGAGGTGTGTTCGGTCATTGTCCTGCTGAAAAACAAATGATAGTCCCACTAAGCGTAAACCAGATGCGATGGCATATCGCTGCAGAATGCTGTGGTTGCCATGCTGGTTAAGTGTGCCTTGAATTCCAAATAAATTAAGAATATTGACACCAGCAAAGCACCATAACACCACCTCCTCCATGCTTCATGCTGGGAACCATGCATGTGCCGATCATCCATTCACCTACTCTGCATCTCAGAAATACACAGTGGTTAGAACCAGAAATGTATAATTTGGACTCTTCAGACCAAAGGAGATTTTCACCTGTCTATTGTCCATTGCTCTCTTATTGTTGGTGTCCGTTAGTGGTGGTTTCTTTGCAGCAATTCAACCACGAAGGCCTGATTCACGCAGTCTCCTCTGAACAGTTGATTTTGAGATGTCTGTTACTTGAACTCCGTGAAGCATTTATTTGGGCTACAATTTCTGAAGCTGGTAACTCAAATTAACTTATCCTCTGCAGCAGAGGTAACTGGGTCTTGATGGATGATGGGTTTTTGTGACTGTACTTGAAGAAATGTTCCGTATTAACTGACCTTTGTCTTAAAGTAATGATGGACTGTCATTTCTCTTTGCTTATATGAGCTGTTCTTACCACAACATGGACTTGGTCTTTAACCAAATAGAGCTATCTTCTGTATATCACCCCTACCTTGTCACAACATAAATGCTTGGCTCAAACGTATTAAGGAGGTAAGAAATTCCACAAATTGACTTTTAACAAGGCACACCTGCTAATTGAAATGCATTCCAGGTGAATACCTCATGAAGCTGGTTGAGAGAATGCCAAGAGTGTGCAACGCTGTCATCAAGACAGGGTGGCTTCTTTTGAAAAATCTTAAGTAAAAATATATATTTGGATTTGTTAAACGTGTTATTTCATAGTTTTCACTATTTTCACTATTATTCTACAATTGTAGAAAATAGTACAAATGTGGCCTCCCGAGTGGCGCAGTGGTCGAAGGCACTGCATCACAGTTGCTAGCTGTGCCACTAGAGATCCTGGTTCGAGTCCAGGCTCTGTTACAGCCGGCCGCGAACGGGAGACTTGTGGGGTGGCGCACAATTGGCCCAGCGTCGTCCGGGTTAGGCGAGGGTTTGGCTGGCAGGGATGTCCTTGTTCCAACGTGCTCTAGCGACTCCTGTGGCTGGCCGGGTGCATGCACGCTGACACGGTCGCCAGGTGTAGTGTTTCCTCTGACACGTTGGTGTCGTACGGGAGTTGCAGCGATGTAACTACCAATTGGACACCACGAAATTGGGGAGAAAATGGGTTAAAAGTAAAAACAAAAAATCAAGATAAACCAGCAAATGAGTAGGTGTCCAAACCTTTGACTGGTACATTTATTTTGTAACGCTCGTGCACGGAATGTAGCCGCTGTGGTTTGCATGTAAGGGAGTAGTTCCTGACTGGTATCTGAAAGGTTTTATGATGTTTATTAATCAATTTGATTGTGTAGCCTATTGAATACTCAGTAATTTTCCATTTGAAGGACACTTGCAGGTTTTGGGTCAGTTCCATTTAAATTCAGTCAAGTAAACTTGCTTTTCAGTTTACTTCCAGAATTAACTGAATTGAAATGAAATTGACCCGGACATGTATGGACATGCTATTGGGTTGTCTTTATATCTGTATATTAATGCATATTTAAAAATCCTAATCATTATCAGTCAGAAATGAGGCCCTCCTTTAGCTGAGAGAGACGTCTGTGCTAATAGGCTATTGGTTTGTTGGGCATTTTATTACACCTAATAACTGAGTATTCAGTAGGCTACATGATAAAACGGATTAATAAAATCAGAACATTATAAAACTTTTCAGGACCCACAGAGGTGCACATTAATGTTCTAGCCCAGCACAAGCACACCAGATGCATCTAATCAGGTCTGTTAGTATACGACTAGATAAAAAAAAATCATCCCCTTGGGTCCACAGTACTAGGATTGTAGAATGGGTAACCTCATACTTTCTAACACTACTAATAACTGTTGCTTGGTGTGACTATGACCACAATAACTCTGTGCCATTTCACAGCCTCGACATGGACAAGAACGACCTGGTACAGAAGGCTAAGCTGGCCGAGCAGGCCGAACGCTATGACGACATGGCGGCGGCGATGAAAGCGGTGACGGAGCAGGGCGGCGAGCTCTCCAACGAGGAGCGCAACCTGCTGTCGGTGGCCTACAAGAATGTGGTGGGGGCGCGTCGCTCCTCCTGGCGTGTCATCTCCAGCATCGAGCAGAAGACCGAGGGCAACGAGAAGAAGCAGCAGATGGCCCGTGAATACCGCGAGAAGATTGAGGCCGAGCTGCAGGACATCTGCAAGGATGTGCTGGTGAGAGAGCTTGCTAGTCCCCATCGCTTTCAAAGGAATCCCTTGATGCTATGGGGACAGGGTGATATAACGTGACACTGGGGCTAGAGTTACATTCATTTAGAGTCCAGGCAATTTGGGAATGTGGTTGGAAGTGGAAATTGTACAGGGAAAATGCCCTATTTACACAACAAGCATTTTTCATTTAGCGTGAATGTGAGCTGGAATGAATTTGACACCAAAGCAAGGTTGCAGAGCATCTATTTTTGGTTAATCTTTTGTTTGGTCCTGTGTGTTGAAAGAGTGGAGTTGACTGACACCCAATCAACCCCTTTTCTTGGTTTTAGGCACTCCTCGACAATTACCTCATTGCCAATGCGACTCAGGCAGAAAGCAAGGTGTTCTACCTTAAAATGAAAGGTGACTACTACAGATATCTGTCCGAGGTGGCATCTGGAGACTCAAAAAAGAGTAAGTAGATCTCTGTTCTGTGAGGAAGCTTCCGAGTCACACTGTTGCCAAGAACCCATAATCGTTAATTGGCCGCTTTTCCTTAGCCTCTGGTTATCATGGAAATAAGCAAAACCTACATTTTTATAATCTGCTGCTTGCAGTGCTTTTTAAGGCTTAAGTGGTATCATCACTGGCCTGATTTGATGTCCACAGTACATAATATCTAGACAATGTTCAATCAGTATCCATTATACAGGAGATGCTCTGTGAAATGAAACATTACTTCTCTTCAACAAAAGCATGATGAGTGAATAGTGTTAATTCATTGGGCCCCTTCTCTCCCCATCACAGCCACAGTGGAGAACTCCCAGCAGGCCTACCAAGAGGCATTTGACATCAGCAAGAAGGACATGCAGCCGACACACCCCATCAGGCTGGGCCTCGCTCTCAATTTTTCCGTCTTCTATTACGAGATCCTCAACTCCCCCGAGCAGGCCTGCAGTTTGGCAAAGGCGGTGGGGCACAGTTATACACACACATGTTACACCATCACACTGCAGTGACTGCATGATACAGAAGGAGCCTTTTTTGGCCTCCGAATCAATACGGAGTGAAAACACGCCCCTCCTGCTCAGCTTTTTTACACAAACCTGTTCGTTAACACCAGTGCTTGTGCTGTTGGCATTTGCCAAATATTTAAATGAAAAATAGTCTGTTGACTGTTGTGATGGTGCTTTGTCATCTGGAGTACCAAGCTTTGTCAATTGGTAAAGTGTTTTGGAGGCATTTTATGCTGTGGTATTCTGAGTCTTATAAAACATGTTTTTTTTACCCCCTTCCATATACCTATTTTCCCTATAGGCTTTCGACGAAGCGATCGCCGAACTTGACACCTTGAACGAGGACTCTTACAAAGACAGCACCTTGATCATGCAGCTACTAAGGGACAATCTCACTGTAAGTGCTTACCGCCAATATGCGCCTTGCCAATGACATGCCATTCAAATGCATTATCGTTCGATAGACTTGGAACTGAATGCCTCAGGTGTATGAATCCAATGTTTTTTTGTTTTTTCCCCCTCTACAGCTGTGGACATCAGAAAACCAGGGTGACGAGGGGGATGCCGGCGAAGGGGAGAACTAAAGGCGTTGCACATCACTGTTAATCCACTCACACTCTTCTTTCTCTTATTTTACACATATACAGCCCATACATCCCTACTCCATCCAGCCCCCTCCCTTTCTGTATGACAAGCAGCATGAATTGTACCTGACCTACCAGTTGTGCCCTTTCTCAGATATGCTCAGTTGTTAACAAGCAGAGTATTGTTTTGTGAGGATAAAAGAAAAAGACATTTACCCGGTTGAGTGGCAAGGCCATTCACCCCCCCCCCCCTTCCCCTTTTGATTCTCTCCTAACATTTCATAAAGATATGTTCTTTCACCTAGCAAGATATGCATTTTAATATCCTTTTTTGCTTTGCTAGTGTACTGGCGATTGCTGGTTTTATTCAAAAAGGTCATTAAACTGTCCGTTTATTTTCAACAAACACTGTGATGCTTAGTTTTTCTCCACATAATCACAAGTTCTGGTCGCTAAAATTCAGTACTGTATGTAGCAGTGCAATTCTGCTGTGGCCTCATAGAGAATGGTAGAAGAGGTTGTATTGTGACACTGACTAACATGCATATTGCTGTGTATTGTACATTTTATTTTGGATCTGGAACTAAAATGAATACAAGGGACCCCAGGTTTTGCCATTCAATGTATGTCCAGCTGAAAAGAAAAAAAAACATTCCATTAGAACCTAACATTAAAGGTAGACTCAGCAAAATAACGTTGCAGCACTGCAGATATTGAGATGAGCAAGACTTTGGTCTTACACGGTCACACAGTATCTGTGCATGCGCACAGGTTTGCTTCACATTGTTAGTGTGGTAGGTACGAGACCAAAACAGAGTGAAAGTTGAGCTCCCACTTCAGCGCTCTTAGTTGCGGAAATAGACCCACTGCTGTTTACTTTCTGCATTGACGTCATTTCGCTGAGTCTACCTTCAAGATGTTATACGTTTTTTGAACAAACGGGAGCATTTTCCTAATGGTATGTACTAGAACAGTTGACAAAAAGGTGCTGTTTGACATTAGTATAATAATACTATTTTGTTCTTAAATGTTACTTTTTTGCTTTGCGTAATAGTGACTTGCACATTGGTTCAAAACTGTAAATTGTAAACCCTTTTAAAATACATTTTAAATCTGTCTTAAATTTTGTTAACCTGCTTGCAAAGAAACACCTTAAAGCTGTTTTATGTTGAACTTTTACATATTGGTTATTAAAGCCTTTCTTGAAGGCCTTATGCTGACAGTCCAAACTGACCAGTCAAAAGTTAGATTTCATAAAGGAAACAATAAGAGAATGCATGCTCTTGCCCACGAAGAGTGTGTAAGCAAGCCCCCTTATGTAAATTGTGTCAGAGATGGCATTGATGCTTTTGTTTTGTGTATCTCCAGACTTAAGGGTCTATCAGAGGAGACCATATTGTCAGTGGATGGGTTAGATTCTGGAGTAGTGCAAGGAACTTGAAGAAGTAGCTGAATTCACTCAGTGTCACAATACTTTGTCATCACCATAACATTCCACTTAGGTGTTGAATTCATCTGGTTCAGTCTTGCTGAAGACAATGTTTCATGCACTGAAAAAAATCTCCCCGTTAGCTGAATAAATGGCAGTTATTCTACGCTTAATTAAAAAAATGCAGTAGTGAATGTGGAACCGAGCCTGTCTGTATATCTGGTATTTCCAATTGCTTTGTTTTTACTGACCAGTATTCTGCCTAAAGTTTGCTTCTGTGATGGTTTATATTGCTTAGCGCGCACGTGGTTGTGAAAATTTAGAATAGCATTAAAACAAAAATACACAAAAAAAAACAACCCCTGGTTATTGACGTAATACTAGATTTGTATGTCTTTTAAAACAGTTCTAGTTTCACCCTACATGTTATCAGGAAAATGTAAAAGACAATTTAAAGTGAAATAAAAGTTTTATCAGTTCCAAATTGTCCTGTTTTGTTTTTGTAACGAGTGGTTTGTCTGACAGAGTTAAACACTCTCGCATACATTTTTACTTAGTCTGATAAGCATTATTTAATGTTAAATTAAAACAGGCTAATTATTTAGTTGACCTCAAAGGCTGCATTTACAGCCCAATTCTGATCTTTTTTTCACTAATTGGTTTTTCAACCAATCAGATCAGCGATTGGTCAAAATAACAATTAGTGGGAAAAATGTCTGAAATGGGTTGCCTGTGTACATGCAGCCAAAGAAGATTCAATCAGATCAAGTATTAACCGGATAGCCAACACCCGCATAGCTGATGTTTTGGCAGTGTAGATGCATTGGAGCTGTCAAATTGGTGAAAAGCTGCTTGATCTTGATCATTGTCATTAAAGCCACACCTTCCTGCTTGCATTAGATGTTCAGAATGAGAAAGTGTAGGCTATATAGAAATGACGCTTAAATTTGAAATAATGAATGAGGATTTCTATCAACCTAATTGAGTAGATTAGGCCTACAAGTCACATTCCACTGTTCGAACGTGTGAACAAGGCTGCACGGGATTGCTCTTAATGCAACTCCGTGCAGCCAATGGCAATGTCCACTTTAGGTATAACGCCAGGAGCTGCTTTTGGATTTGACAGCTCTAGCGCAGCTCACCTTTGACACTGCTAGGCTACGCTGATGTCTGAAAGCGGATCTGATTGAATAGAGCTCTTAATATATTCCTCAGGCGTCCTATTTTTATTTGGTCCTTTCTACTATGGGCTCTTGAATTAGGCTCCATACTATTGCACACAACCTAGAAATTGAAATGAAGCATCAGGGCACTAGATACATCCTGAAGTGCAGTCATTGACCACAATGAAGATAAATGGGGGAAATTATTATTTTGCTACATCAACAAAAGATTGCCAAATATCAAAATTGATTGAATAGCCCCAGGAATTGACCAGCAGTTCTGAAAATCTGAGGATAGTCATTTCTGTGGGGCTCCCTCTTTGAAGTCTGGTTACTCTCATGGATTTTTCCTATTTAGGGAGTTTTTCCTTTAAACTCCCCAACACTGCTTATTTCCTATGGGATTATCATGGCACTTGCTTTCTCTTTAAAATTAAATGTTGTGATCGGCCAACCACGAACCCAGTATAGTATGTACCTTGCATTATTTAACAGCATTTAAAAAAAAAAAGGTTAGTTGGGGAAAACGGGGTTGTGGGTCATGAGATATGCAGTTGAAGATAAAATAAACAAAAATACAAAACACAGCTGAAAATAATTTAGTCAGCGAACCTAAAATTAAGAAACTCTGCATAGTTTCCCTGCAGTCAAGTGGCTTACAGTATTATTATAGATTTTCAACTTCCTAGAACAAGAACCTACCAGCATACAGTTGCTTGGCTGACCACTCTTGACAGTTACACTATCAAGCAACTTCAAATGGATAGCTTCAAATAAAAATGGGATTTTCTCTCAATTGAATTCCTACTACTACATAGCCTATATGATACATCTCATACATTATACACATTAGCATGCATGTAGAAATGTTATGGCATATACCCTTAGTGACCTGGACTTGGGTGAAATAGCCATCCTATGATTAAACCTTAAAGTGCAACTCCACAACTTTTCAACCTTATATTAGTTATCTCCAGCATCTACATACACCCTATATACAACAGTATGTGGACACCCCTTCAAATTAGTGAATTCAGCTATTTCAGCCACCTTCGTTGCTGACATGTGTATAAAATCGAGCACACAGCCATGCAATCTCCATAGACAGCCATGCAATCTTCATTGTTTTAATTCACTGTAGAGCCCTCAGTCCTGCTCAAAATGTCTTAGATGGCTCTTTTGTCCCACCCCACACTCATGCGGAAACCTCACCTAGGATAACTGACGCCTCCAGAGACAACCTCTCTCATCGTCACCCAACGCATAGGTTTACCTCCACTGTACTCACATCCTACCATACCCTTGTCCGTACAGTACATTATGCCTTGAATCTATTCTACCATGCCCAGAAATCTGCTCCTTTAAATCTATGTTCCGAAAGCACTAGACAACCAGTTCTTATAGCCTTTAGCCGTACCCTTATCCGATTCCTCTGTTCTTCTGGTGATGTAGATGTTAACCCAGGCCCTGTAGCCCCCAGTACTACACCTCCTCCCCAGGCGCTATCATTTGTTGACTTTGGTAACTGTAAAAGCCTTGGTTTCATGCATGTTAACATCAGAAGCCTCATCCCTAAGTTTGTTTTATTCACTGCTTTAGCAAACTCCGCCAACCCTGATGTCCTAGCTGTGTCTGAATCCTGGCTTAGGAAGGCCATTAACAATTCTTAAATTTCCATCCCCAACTACAACATTTTCCACCAAGATAGAACTGCCAAAGGGGGTGGAGTTGCAATCTACTGCAGAGCCCGCAGAGGTCTGTGCCCAAAATGTAAAAATCCACCTTTCCCAAAATAAGTCTCTCACTGTTGCCACTTGTTATAGACCCCCCTCAACCCCCAGCTGCACCCTGCACACCATATGTGAATTAATCGCCCCTCATTTATCTTCAGAGTCTGTACTGTTAGGTGACCTAAACTGGGATATGCTTAACACCCCGGACGTCCTACAATCTAAACTAGATGCCCTCAATCTCACACAAATTATCATGGAATCTACCAGGTACAACCCTAAATCCGTAAACATGGGCACCCTCATCGATATCATCCTGACCAACCTGCCCTCTAAATACACCTCTGCTGTCTTCAACCAGGATCTCAGCGATCACTCCCTGCGTCCATAATGGGTCCGCGGTCAAACGACCACCCGTCATCACTGTCAAACGCTCCCTAAAACACTTCAGCGAGCAGACCTTTCTAATCGACCTGGCCCGGGTATCCTGGAAGGATATTGACTTCATTCCGTCAGTAGAGAATGCCTGGTTATTCTTTAAAAGTGCTTTCCTCACCATCTTAAATAAGCATGCCCCATTAAAAAAAAGGTATAGCCCTTGGTTCACTCCAGACCTGACTGCCCTTGACCAGCACAAAAACATCCTGTGGCGTACTGCATTAGCATCAAATAGCCTCCGCGATATGCAACTTTTCAGGGAAGTTATGAACAAATATACACAGGCAGTTAGGAAAGCAAAGGCTAGCTTTTCAAACAGAAATTTGCATCCTGTAGCATAAATTACAATAAATTCTGGGACACTGAAAAGTCCATTGAGAATAAGAGCACCTCCTCCCAGCTGCCCATTGCACTTGAGGCTAGGAAACACTGTCACCACAGAATAATCTACAATAATCGAGAATATTTCTACGGGCTGGCCATTCTTTTCACCTGGCTACTCCTACCCCGGTCAACAGCTCTGCACCCCCCACAGCAACTTGCCCAAGCCTCCCCCATTTCTCCTTCACCCAAATCCAGATAGCTGATGTTCTGAAAGAGCTGCAAAATCTGGACCCCTACAAATCAGCTGGGCTAGACAATCTGGACGCTCTCTTTCTAAAATTATCCGCCGCAATTGTTAAAACCCCTATTACTAACCTCTTCAACCTCTCTTTCGTATCGTCTAAGATCCCTAAATATTGGAAAGCTGCCGCGGTAATCCCCCTCTTCAAAGGGGGAGACACCCTAGACCCAAACTGTTACAGACTATCTATCCTACCCTGCCTTTCTAAAGTCTTTGAAAGCCAAGTTAACAAACAGATCACCGACAATTCCGCATCCCACCATACCTTCTCCGCTATGCAATCTCGTTTCCGAGCTGGTCGGGAAATGGGTGCACCTCAGCCAAGCTCAAGGTCCAAATCAATATCATAACCACCATCGATAAAAGACAATACTGTGCAGCCGTCTTCATCGACCTGGCCAAGGCTTTCGACTCTGTCAATCACCGCATTCTTATCGGCAGACTCGGTTTCTTAAATGACTGCCTCGCCTGGTTCAGACTGAGTTCAGTGTGTCAAATCGGAGGGCGTGTTGTCCGGACCTCTGGCAGTCTCTATGGGGGTGCCACAGGGCTAAATTCTCAGGCCCAAATGTTTCTCTGTATACATCAATGATGTCGCTCTTGCTGCTGGTGATTCTCTGATCCACCTCTACGCAGACGACGCCATTCTGTATACTTCTGTATTCTTCTTTGAACACTGTGTTAACAAACCTCCAGACATGCTTCAATACCGTACACCTCTACTTCCGTGGCCTCCAACTGCTCTTAAATGCAAGTAAAACTAAGTGCATGCTTTTCAACCCACTGCTTCCCACATCCTCCCACCCGACTAGCATCACTACACTCTGGACGTTTCTGACTTAGAATATGTGGATAACTACAAATACCTAGGTGTCTGGTTAGACTGCAAACTCTCCTTCCAGACTCACATCAAGCATCTCCAATCCAAAATTAAATCTAGAATCGGCTTCCAATTTTGCAACAAATAATCCTTCACTCATGTTGCCAAACATACCCTCGTAAAACTGACTATCCTACCGATCCTTGACTTTGGTGATGTCGTTTACAAAATAGCCTCCAACACTCTACTCAGCAAATTGGATGCAGTCTATCAAAGTGCCATCCATTTTGTAACCAAAGCCCCATATACTACCCACCACTGCGACCTGTATGCTCCCGTTGGCTGGCCCTCGCTTCATATTCGTCGCCAAACCCACTGGCTCCAGGTCATCTATAAGTTTTTGCTAGGTAAAGCCCTGTCTTATCTCAGCTCACTGGTCACCATAGCAACACACACCAGGAGCACGCGCTCCAGCAGGTATATCTCATTGATCACCCCCAAAGCCTTTCCTTCCAATTCTCTGCTGCCAATGACTGGAACGATTTGCAAAAATCACTGAAGCTGGAGACTCATATTGCTAGGTAAAGCCCCGTCTTATCTCAGCCCACTGGTCACCATAGCAGCACCCACCTGTAGCACGCGCTCCAGTAGGTATATTTCACTGGACACCCCCAAAGCATTTCCTTCCAATTCTCTGCTGCCAATGACAGGAAAAAATTGCAAAAATCGCTGAAGCTGCACTCATATCTCCCTCACTAACTTTAAGCATCAGCTGTCAGAGCAGCTTACAGATCATTGCATCTGTAAATAGCCCACCCAACTACCTCATCCCCATATTTTTTGTTGTTGTTGTTGCTCCTTTGCACCCCAGTATCTATACTTGCACATTCATCTTCTGCTCATCTATCACTCCAGTGTTTAATTGCTAAATTGTAATTATTTCACCACTATGGCCTATTTATTGCCTTACCTCCCTAATCTTACTTCATTTGCACACACTGTATATAGACTTTTCTATTGTGTTATTGAATATACGTTTGTTTATTCCACGTGTTACTCTGTGTTGTTTGTGTCGCACTGCTTTGCTTTATCTTGGCCAGTTCGCAGTTGGCCTACCTGGTTAAATAAAGGTGAAATAAAAAATACACTGCTCAAAAAAATAAAGGGAACACTGAAATAACACATCCTAGATCTGAATGAATGAAACATTCTTATTAAATACTTTTTTCTTTACATAGTTGAATGTGCTGACAACAAAATCACACAAAAATGATCAATGGAAATCAAATTTATCAACCCATGGAGGTCTGGATTTGGAGTCACACAAAATTAAAGTGGAAAACCACACTACAGGCTGATCCAACTTTGATGTAATGTCCTTAAAACAAGTCAAAATTAGGCTCAGTAGTGTGTGTGGCCTCCGCGTGCCTGTATGACCTCCCTACAACGCCTGGGCATGCTCCTGATGAGGTGGCGGATGGTCTCCTGAGGGATCTCCTCCCAGACCTGGACTAAAGCACCCGCCAACTCCTTGACAGTCTGTGGTGCAACGTGGCGTTGGTGGATGGAGCGAGACATGATGTCCCAGATGTGCTCAATTGGATTCAGGTCTGGGGAACAGGCGGGCCAGTCCATAGCATCAATGCCTTCCTCTTGCAGGAACTGCTGACACACTCCAGCCACATGAGGTCTAGCATTGTCTTGCATTAGGAGGAACCCAGGGCCAACCGCACCAGCATATGGTCTCACAAGGGGTCTGAGGATCTCATCTCGGTACTTAATGGCAGTCAGGCTACCTCTGGCGAGCACATGGAGGGCGGTGCGGCCCCCCAAAGAAATGCCACCCCACACCATGACTGACCCACCGCCAAACTGGTCATGCTGGAGGATGTTGCAGGCAGCAGAACGTTGTCCACGGCGTCTCCAGACTCTGCCACGTCTGTCACGTGCTCAGTGTGAACCTGCTTTCATCTGTGAAGAGCACAGGGCGCCAGTGGCGAATTTGCCAATCGTGGTGTTCTCTGGCTGTAAGCACAACCCCCACCTGTGGACGTCGGGCCCTCATACCACCCCCATGGAGTCTGTTTCTGACTGTTTGAGCAGACACATGCACATTTGTGGACTGCTGGAGTTCATTTTGCAGGGCTCTGGCAGTGCTCCTCCTGCTCCTCCTTGCACAAAGGCGGAGGTAGCGGTCCTGCTGCTGGGTTGTTGCCCTCCTACGGCCTCCTCCACGTCTCCCGATGTACTGACCTGTCTCCTGGTAGCGCCTCCATGCTCTGGACACTACGCTGACAGACACAGCAAACATTCTTGCCACAGCTCGCATTGATGTACCATCCTTCATGAGCTGCACTACCTGAGCCACTTGTGTGGGTTGTAGACTCCGTCTCATGCTACCACTAGAGTGAAAGCACCGCCAGCATTCAAAAGTGACCAAAACATCAGCCAGGAAGCATAGGAACTGAGAAGTGGTCTGTGGTCACCACCTACAGAACCACTCTTTTATTGGGGGTGTCTTGCTAATTGCCTATAATTTCCACCTGTGTTCTATTCCATTTGCACAACAGCATGTGAAATTTATTGTCAATCAGTGTTGCTTCCTAAGTGGACAGTTTGATTTCACAGAAGTGTGATTGACTTGGAGTTACATTGTGTTGTTTAAGTGTTCCCTTTATTTTTTGAGCAGTGTATAAAAATACACATTGGTAGTAGAATGGCATGTATTGAAGAACTCTGTGACCAACGTGGCACTGCCATCGGATGCCAACTGTCAAACAAGTCAGTTCCTCAAATGTCTACCCTGCTAGAGCTGCCCTGGTCAACTGTAAGTGCTGTTATTGTAAAGTGGAAACATTTAGGTTCAACGACGGCACAGCCGCGAAGTGGTAGGCCTCACAAGCTCACAGAACAGGACAGCCGAATGCTAAAGCACGTAAAAATCATATGTTCTCGGTTGCAACACTCACTACAGAGTTCCAAACTGCCTCTGGAAGCAAAATCAAGAAGAACAAGAACTGTTCACCGGGAGCTTCATGAAATGGGTTTCCATGGCCGAGCAGCCGCACACAAGCCTATGATCACCATGCGCAATATCAAGCGTCAGCTGGAGTGGTGTAAAGCTCGCCACCATTGGACTCTGGAGAAGTGGAAACGCTTTCTATGGAATGATTAATCTCGCTTTACCATCTGGTAGTCGGATGAAAGAATCTGGGTTTGGTGGATGCATACACTACCTGCCCGAATGCAATAGTGCCAACTGTAAAGTTTGGTGGAGGAGGAATAATGGTCTGGGGCTGTTTTTCAGGGTTCGGGCTAGCCACCTTAATTCCAGTGAAGGGAAATCTTAACGCTACAGAATACAATGACATTCAAGACAAATCTGTGCTTCCAACTTTGTGACAACAGTTTGGGGAAGGCTCTTTCCTGTTTCAGTATGACAATGCCCCTGAGTACAATGCGATGTCCACACAGAAATGGTTTGTCAAGATCAGTGTGGAAGAACTTGACTGGCCTACACAGAGCACTGATGTCAACCCCATCGATCACCTTTGGAATGGATTGCAACACCAACAGTTAGCCAGGCCTAATTGCCCAACATCATTGCCCGACCTCACTAATGCTCTTGTGGAGGAATGGAAGCAAGTCCCTGCAGCAATGTTCCAACATCTAGTGGAAAGCCTTCCCTGAAGATTAATGGCTGTTATAGAAGCAAAGGGGGACTAAATTCATATTAATGCCTATGATTTTGGAAAGAGATGTTAGAAGAGCAGGTGTCCACATACCTTTGACCATGTAGGATACGTGCATTTGGGAAATATTGCTGAGCCTTAATTGACATATTGAAATGCCATGATTACACTATGTATAAAGTCATATCTTTATTATTTTGCACCATGAGGTAAGTGTTCCAACATTTCACAGAATTGAAAAAAAGTGCTGCCATCACCAATATACCCAGATGACATTGCTGAAATGTAAAACACCCACACTAACTTGTGTCACCACTGCAAAAGCATTGATATTCCAAAGATAAATTTAACAAAAAAGATGTTCAAACATTCCGTAATTGAAGCAACAACAGGACAATGGAAAGCAACTAGTTTTACAGCTGGTATCATCCAATTCAGCCCCCATCAGGGAGGATGAAAGTTTGATTTGTCCCGTTTGTTTCCTGAATCCTAATTAGTGAAAAAAAATGACATTAAAGATTATGCATTACTGATAGAATTGTCAACATGTTAGGTGATACAGGTGGTAATGTTTCAATATGCTCTTAAATTCACTAATAATACGGTAACCATCTGTTTCTCTGGTATAGTGTTACTTTCCTCGACTCAATGAAAATACCCATAAAATGTTCATTTTTAAAATTTATTTAACCTTTATTTAAACTAGGCAAGTCAGTTAAGAACAAATTCTTAATTACAATGACGGCCAACACCGGCCAAACCCGGACGACGCTGGGCCAATTGTGCGCCGCCCTATGGGACTCCCAATCACTTAAAATGATTTGGACATTAAGTGCGGGAATGCTAATATAGGTACGATATACTTGCATTGGATTTGTGCCATAAATGCTAAAAAGTTAGCATTTGAAACAGTGACCAGGTAAACAAACACAATGCATGGATTGCTGTCCTACCTCGTTCATAGAATGCATAGAGTAAGTCTGTAAGTAAACCAATGTAATTTTGTAATTTGGGTGAACTATATCTTCAACTACAACAGTAGTTGATCGTGAAAATCTCTTATGCTAGTGGAAATACATACAAATGCATAGTCCTTGTAAAACAATGGTTGAATGCTATATTTTCAGTTTCATGCAGTGATTGCATAATGTATATAAAGGCTAAATATGCACTGCATTCACTGTGCTTCCCCTGCAGTAGTCAAAGCATTACTCCATCTCGAGTGGATTTAAGTTAAACAGGCCAGGAAATAGATTGGAAAACCTGCTTCTGTGAGTGAATACAGGCACTTCAGGCATGTACACCAGGTCAGCGTAGGGTCGTTCACATCCACAGGCAACCATCCGAATCACAAGCTCATTTCTTCTTTTGCACTTCCAGCAGTAAATTCTGTCCGGCTGTGTTCTTTGGCTCAACTTTCAGCAAGCTGTTTAGATCTTCAATGCAAGCTTTGTAGTCCTGAACGGCAAAATTAACACATCAAACAAAATGTAAAAACTCCATACAATGTACTAACAATTTTTTGTTCATCAGAAAGACTCTCACTTTCAGCTCCTTGTGTGCCTGTGCTCGTCTGTACAGTGCCTTGATATTAGCGGAGTCGAGTCGCAGGGCCTCTCCACAATCTTGCACTGCCTCCTTGTACATCTTCACAGAGAGGTAGCAAAGTGCCCTATTTAGTACAAAAGGCACAAATTAGTCCCATATAGGAATTATGCACATCCCTTGTACAACAGGAGCTGGGCAATAACATTTCACATAACTATATAACAATGCAGAGTTGTGAATACCACTCCCAAGGGTTTGTTGGCATTTGTCTACACACCAGATAGACATTATTAGTCTCACCTATTTGTGTAGGTTGTTATTTCTGAGGAATTGTGTTTGAGGCTCTGAGTGTATTTCTCTATGGCTTTCTTGTACTCTCCTTTTTTCACCTGCGCATTGCCTTCCTCTTTCAGGGTATGGGATTTTTTAATGGAATCCTCTCCTGGGACTGAAATAAAAAATGATACATCTTATTATTTACAGTACATCTGTTACAGGTTGTACAAAGGTGAGAATCCAATAGTAATAGCCAAATTATTAACATCATTTTGTGTTTCTACTCATATTTGAGAGACTGAATCCTATGAAAGACCAACCAGATTTCTCATTTTCTCTGGTGCCATTGTGTTGCTTTGTTTGTTGGCTTGTTGCCAGAGATAATTTTTCTTTGACGGCCATCGGAACAGTGGGAATAAGTGGGAGCTTCTCTCGCCATGAGAGTCCATCCACCTCTGTCAGACACTTCGTCATTCTAGAAAGAAAGAGGGTTAACAAGTTGTACATTCCACTATCTTGATTATGTCCCCTATATATGACAGAAGTTCTTAGAAGTTAAAGGACTTGAAAGGCTTTTTGTAAGTGAAATGGATTTGTGCAACATGTAATACCTGCTGGTACCATCATGGGCTGCAGGTATGTTACAGTCGATCTGTAAGGCTGTCTTGTAGTCCACATAGGCTAATCGGTATCTCTCCAATGCTTCATACGCTGCAGCCCGGCGAAGGAGAGGCTTGATGCCAAACGGAACTAGGTCAAGAGATCTATAAAAAAACATTTTTTTAGGTAGCAGTGTTGTTGCAGTAGTATGGACAAAGAAAGCTGGAGAACCTATACAACAGACGAAGTAATGTTCTACTTGAGTATATTGGAAAAAGATTATCGTGATATGTTTTAGGTATAAGTGTTTCTGCAGTAGTATGGACAAGGAAAGACAGAACAGAACCTAGGCAACACTGGACAAAGTAATGAGTTTCAAAGTAATGAGTTACAGTAAATTGGGAAAATGTTATGTTGATAAGTTTTAGGGTAGGAGTGTTACTGCAGTAGTATGGACAAAGAAAGACAATCTAAGCAACACCGGACAAAGTAATGAGCTACAGTATATTGGGAAAAGATAATGTTGATATTGTAACGACCCTGGGTTTATAAGCGCGGCCAGTTTCATTCCAATATGTTTGAGGTAGGAGTGTTACTGCATCAGTATGAACCGACTGTAGAGCCGAAGAAAAAGGCCTTCATGGCCTAACACAAAACATAATGTCCACAATGTAGGCTACTTACACTGTACAGTCCTTCACACACTCCCAACAATTTCCATCCTTCAGATAACTGGCTGCACGGTTAGAATACAGGATACTAAGATCCTCTGGATTCTTCTTTCCTGTAAATTAATTTACAGTGGTAACAATGTATCAGAACATGGAAAGCTTGTTCTGGTTTTAGAAGACTTCAATGACGCACAATATGAAACACATGTATATGATGTTAGGTGACGCGGCAAACAATGGACGCTATGCGAAAATTGTACCAAAAGAAAAGCAATAAACACATCTGTTCAATAATGTGGTTGTCAAAATACAAAATAAATAACTTGGAAAATGTCCATGTGACAGTTGTTACCCATGTCTAAAAATCCCAATACTGTGCGTTATCATATTTACACGATATGAGCCAAAATGTAAAGTCCCGTGCTAAGAACCTTTTTGTGAAACCCACGAATTCTGTGTATTTATATTTGCGATGAGTATTCCTCAACACATCAGAGCAAGATCAATAGTGGAAAGTAGGGGGTGTTTCACTGTCATCAGACATCTTTTGTCTGAAATAGATGGTGAAATATTTTACAAAAAACAGCATTTTACAATGTAGAGTTTCGTAGCTACAGTGGGGCAAAAATGTATTTAGTCAGCCACCAATTGTGCAAGTTCTCCCACTTAAAAAGATGAGAGAGGTCTGTCATTTTAATCATAGGTACACTTCAACTATGACAGACAAAATGAGAAAAAAATCCAGAAAATCACATTGTAGGATTTTTAATGAATTTATTTGCAAATTATGGTGGAAAATAAGTATTTGGTCAACGACAAACAAGCAAGATTTCTGGCTCTCACAGAACTGTAACTGCTTCTTTAAGAGGCTCCTCTGTCCTCCTCTCGTTACCTGTGTTAATGGCACCTGTTTGAATTTGTTATCAGTATAAAAGACACCTGTCCACAACCTCAAACAGTCACACTCCAAACTCCACTATGGCCCAGACCAAAGAGCTGTCAAAGGACACCAGAAAAAAAATTGTAGACCTGCACCAGGCTGGGAAGACTGAATCTGCAATAGGTAAGCAGCTAGGTTTGAAGAAATCAACTGTGGGAGTAATTATTAGGAAATGGAAGACATACAAGACCACTGATAATCTCCCCCGATCTGGGGCTCCATGCAAGATCTCAACCCGTGGGGTCAAAATTATCACCAGAACGGTGAGCAAAAATCCCAGAACCACATGGGGGGACCTAGTGAATGACCTGCAGAGAGCTGGGACCAAAGTAACAAAGCCTACCATCAGTAACACACTACGCCGCCAGGGACTCAAATCCTACAGTGCCAGACGTGTCCCCCTGCTTAAGCCAGTACACGTCCAGGCCCGTCTGAAGTTTGCTAGAGAGCATTTGGATGATCCAGAAGAAGATTGGGAGAATGTCATATGAAACCAAAATATAACTTTTTGGTAAAAAAACTTGTCGTGTTTGGAGGACAAAGAATGCTGAGTTGCATCCAAAGAACACTATACCTACTGTGAAGCATGGGGGTGGAAACATCATGCTTTGGGGCTGTTTTTCTGCAAAGGGACCAGGACGACTGATCCGTGCAAAGGAAAGAATGAATGGGGCCATGTATCATGAGATTTTGAGTGAAAACCTCCTTCCATCAGCAAGGGCATTGAAGATGAAACGTGGCTGGGTCTTTCAGCATGACAATGATCCCAAACACACCGCCCGGGCAACGAAGGAGTGGCTTCGTAAGAAGCATTTCAAGGTCCTGGAGTGGCCTAGCCAGTCTCCAGATCTCAACCCCATAGAAAATCTTTGGAGGGAGTTGAAAGTCCGTGTTGCCCAGCAACAGCCCCAAAACATCACTGCTCTAGAGGAGATCTGCATGGAGGAATGGGCCAAAATACCAGCAATAGTGTGTGAAAACCTTGTGAAGACTTACAGAAAACGTTTGACCTCTGTTATACACCCTTTGTTGGCAATGACAAAGTATTGAGATAAACTTTTGTTATTGACCAAATACTTATTTTCCACCATAAGTTGCAAATAAATTCATTAAAAATCCTACAATGTGATTTTCTGGATTTTTTTTCTAATTTTGTCTGTCATAGTTGAAGTGTACCTATGATTAAAATTACAGACCTCTCTCATCTTTTTAAGTGGGAGAACTTGCACAATTGGTGGCTGACTAAATACTTTTTTGCCCCACTGTATGTTCATGTATAGGTCGTCGGGGGTTGGTACGAATTCACGTGTGGCCATTTCAATGATGAGCGCTAGCTTGTTAGCTGTGGAATATGGAACGTGTTTTGTGGGAGTGCGAGTGTCTGACGCAGTTCGTGGTAGTGGGAGTGCCTGTTTGCTGAGGTAACGAGCTGGGCGAGCGGCAGCACTGCGAGGCATTGACTTTATTTTGCCGCTGCGAATTTTGTGATTGATGATTTTATTATTTCAAGTAAAACCCACCAGAAATCAGTGGCTACAGCCCTACAATCGATTAAAAAAAACATTGCTAAATAGCAGGTAATTAAACATAAGACAGTATATAAAGTTGTATTCTAATTTCATAAATTGTTAAACTCTCAGCTTTGCATAAAGTCTTGATAATAATATGACTAGGCTACCTTCAATTATTGGGTGTAACGGCTTTCTTCTGTTGAAGGAGGAGTGGACCAAAATGCAGCGTGGCAGACAGCATGGATGGCGTTGTGTGAGTGAGCGGTTCGCTCATGTCAACGGAACAGAGTGCTCCATGGTGGCGGTGGGGTTATGGTATTGGGAGTCATAAGCTACGGACAACGAACACCGTAGCATTTTTTCGATGGCAATTTGAATGCTGAGACACCGTGACGAGATCATGATGTCCATTGTCGTGCCATTCATCCGCTGCCATCACATCCTGTTTCAGCATGATAATGCATGCCCCCATGTCGCAAGGATCGGTACACAATTCCCGGAAGCTGAAAATGTCCCAGTTCTTCCATGGCCTGCATACTCATCAGACATGTCATTGAGCATGTTTGGGATGCTTTGGATTGACAGCGTGTTCCAGTTCCCGCTAATATCCAGCAACTTCACACTGGGATTGTGGATTGGGATTCCACAAACCACAATAGCCGAATCAACTGCTCATCGAACATCGCATTCCAAAATCATGGGCATTAATATGCAGTTGGTCCCCAGTTTCCATTAGATGTTAGAACATTGCTGCGTGGACTTGCTTCCATTCACCCACAAGAGCATTAGTGAGGCCGGGCACTGATGTTGGCCGATTAGGCCTGGCTCGCGTTCCAATGCCAAAGGTGTTCAATAGGGTTGAGGTCAGGGCTCTGCAGGCCAGTTAAGTTCTTCCACACCGATCTCAACAAACCATTTCTGTCTGGACCTTGCTTTGTGCACGAGGGCATTGTTCAAACTGTTGCCACAAAGTTGGAAGCACAGAATCATATAGAATGTTTAAGATTCCCCTTCACTGAAACTAAGGGGCCTAGCTCAAACCATGAAAAACAGCCCCAGACCATTATTCCTCTTCCAACACAGTTGGCACGATGCATTCGGGGCAGGTAGCGTTCTCCTGGCATCTGCCAAACCCAGATCCGTGAAGAGAAAAATGCGTTTCCACTTCTCCAGAGTCCAATGGCGGCGAGCTTGGCATTGCGATCTTAGGCTTGTGTGCGGCTGATCAGCCATGGAAACTCATTTCATGAAGCTCCCGACGAACAGTTCTTGTCCTGACGTTGCTTCCCGAGGACAGGCTTAAAAAAAAACGCTACACAAAAAAAACGCAATCCCGTTCTGTGAGTTTGCATGGCGGTGTGCTCGATTTTATACACCCGCCAGCAAGGGGTGTGGCTGAACTAGCTAAATCCACTCATTTGAAGGGGTGTCCAGGGGTATACTTTGTATACAGAACATTGGGAAAGTATTCAGACTGACTTTTCCCACATTTTGTTACGTTAGTTAATCCATTTTAGAATAAGACTAAAACATTTTCCTCAATCTACACACAATACCCCATAATGACAAAGCGAAAAACAGGTTTTTGGAAATGTTAGCAAATTTATTACAAATAAAAACCAGAAATACCTTATTTACATAAGCATTAAGAGCCTTTGCTCAAAATTGAGCTCAGGTGCCACTCTGGTACACTCAATTGATTGGACATGATTTGGAAAGGCACACACGTCTGTATAAGGTCCCACAGCGCATGCCAGAGCAAAAACCAAGCCTTGAGGTCAAAGGAATTGTCAGTAGAGCTCTGAGTCAGGATTGTGAGGAGGCACAGATCTGGAGAAGGGTAACCACCAAGACTCTTCCTAGAGCTGGCCGCCCTACCACACTGAGCAAAAAAGGGGAGAAGGGCCTTGTTCAGGAAGGTGACCAAGAACCCAATGGTCACTCTGACAGAGCTCCAGAGTTCCTCTGTAGAGATGGGAGGATCTTCCAGAAGGACAACCATCTCTGCAGCACTCCACCAATCATGCCTTTATGGTCGAGTGGCCAGACAGAAGCCACTCTTCAGTAGAAGGCACGACAGCCCACTTGGTTCACCAAAAAGCACCTAAAGGACTCTCCGACCATGAGAAACAAGATTCACTGCACTTCTACTTTGATTCATGGTGGTGGTAGCATCATGCTGTCGGGATGTTTTTCAACAGCAGGGACTAGGAGACTAGTCAGGATCGAGGGAA
Organism: Oncorhynchus masou masou; assembly: GCF_036934945.1. Taxonomy (NCBI): domain Eukaryota; kingdom Metazoa; phylum Chordata; class Actinopteri; order Salmoniformes; family Salmonidae; genus Oncorhynchus; species Oncorhynchus masou. The sequence continues at coordinate 57,745,141 of NC_088217.1, forward strand.
AGATGAACAGATTAAAGTACAGAGAGATCCTTGATGAAAACCTGCTCCGGAGAGCTCAGGACCTCAGACTGGGGTGAAGGTTCACCTTACAACAGGACAAGGGCCCTAAACACACAGCCAAGACAATGCAGGAGTGGCTTCGGGACAAATCTCTGAATGTCCTTGAGTGGTACAGCCAGAGCCAGGACTTGAACCTGATCGAACATCTCCAGCGAGACCTAAAAATAGTTGTGCAGCGACGCTCTCCATCCAACCTCACAGAGCTTGAGAGGATCTGCAAAGAAGAATGGGAGAAAATCCCCAAATACAGGTGTAGCATCATACCTAAGAAGACTCAAGGCTGTAATCGCTGACAAACGTGCTTCAACAAAGTACTGAGTATAGGGTCTGAATACTTAGGTAAATGTGAAATCAGTTTATTTTTAATACATTTGCAAACATTTCTAAAAACCTGTTTTTGTTCTGTCATTATGGGGTCTTGTGTGTAGATAGATGAGCGGGGAAAACTATTTAATCAATTTTAACTTAACAAAATGTCTGGGAGTCTTCCGAATGCACTGTATATAGATTCATCAAAAATGGCTATTGAAGCCGAAAAGTCTATTAGACCATCTTGAATGTCCTTTTCTATTCAAAACTTTGAATGCTTTCAACTTTCCAGCTGAAATAATAAATGTGCTGATGCAAAAATATACACAAATAATACATTATCTGATTAAATTGCTTAAGAAAGGGGGAAAAAAAAAGGCATGTCTTCTCTCTCTCCCCCCTGTTTGCACTGGCAAGGGAATCTCTTGCAGAAAGAATTAGACAGGACCCAAGCGTAACAAGTATCAGTCTTGGCAAACATTAATATAAACTAAATGCATTTGCAGATTATGTCCTGCTATACCTAACCAATATTGAAAACAATGACCCCCTTGCTAAAATTATTTTCAAAATACTAATACAAATCACCTGGGGGAAAAACAAAATAATATCATTAGGAAGATTAATGATCTACAGCAATCTATTAAGTTGACCACAAACAATATCAAATACTTAGGATGCTTATTAGTGACCACAAACAACAAATATACGCTGAGTGTAAAACACATTAAACAAGTGCTCTTTCCATGACAGACTGACCAGGAGAGGAGACAGTTTAAACTTATTTTTTTACCTTGAGACATGGATTGTGTGTGTGCCATTCTGAAGATGAACGGGCAAGACAAAAGATTTAAGTACTTTTGACAGGGTATATTAGTTGGTTCCAGGCACACCGGTTTGAGCGTATCAAGAACTGCAACGCTGTTGGATTTTTTACGCTCAACCGTTTCCCAAGTGTATCAAGAATCACCCACCATGCAAAGGACATCCAGCCAACTTGACACAACTGTGGGAAGCATTGGGAGTGAACATGGGCCAGCATCCCTATGTAACGCTTTTGACACCTTGCAGAGCACATGCCCTGACGAATTGAGGCTGTTCCGAGGGCAATATTAGTAAGGTGTTTCCAAGGTTTTGTACACAGTGTATAAAGATAACTTTATCCCATTACTCAACAATATGAAAGCAGATCTAATTAAATGGAACAATCTTCCCATAAAATAAGATTTTAGCAATGGTAAATCCTATCCTCATGCAATAGTGCTGTGTGTTCCTGAGAAGCTTCTCTATAACATGCAATACAAAGTATAACACCAGAACCAACGTTTAATGTAACCCCCTACCATGTAGCCTGGTCACAGAAAACACTACTAGAACATTAAGCCATTGTTGTGACTGGCTTGTTAGCTAGCTGCCTACCTGACTTCTCCACTTCTTTGATAGCCTGGCTGTAAATAGAAGCAGCCTCCCCATACTGTCCATTTTTAAAGAATTCGTTGCCTGCTTGTTTCAACTCTGTCCAAGACTGGAAACGACGCGTCTGTGACATGTTTGTTTTTCTGTAACACATGACAGAAACAGTTGCAAGATAACGTTAGTTGGCTAACGTTAGCTTTACGTTTGGCAGCAAGCAAGCTAACTTTTACAGTAAACAAAAAAGTTATTGTTAATAGCTACTAAATTGAGCCAGCCAACTGACGTTAGCTTCTACATACTTCCCTTTAATAATCTGGCCAGCATAATTTGAGCTAATTCCTTAAAAATACAGTAGCTAACTAGCATAGTATTAGTGTATCCAGCTAGGTCTCAATTTACCAGTGACTGAATGAATATTGATATCTGGGCAAGCCGGTTGTGTAACTAGCTATAATCTACTGTACTCGTCCGCAAATCGTCTAACTAATAATGTTAGCTAGTAAACTCAAGATCTTAAACAAGTTAGCTATAGAGGTGTAATACGTGTCTCGTTTACTAGCTAATCACGAGCATCGATCAGTGGGTTTTCAGAATCACTTTATAACTCCCGTTATTGGCAAAACCGCTGTGATTGAAAAAGGCAAGAACAAATAAGTACTTCCGGGATACGGATTTGTGGAATCATTCAGAGTAAAAGTTCCGTCCTGTGTACTTTGTAAATTAATAATGAAAATGTGCACAACTATGGACAAATATATATACTAATGTATACTAATTATCATACAAATAATAAATACGAGTATTTCCATATTATGTTATGTAATTTAATTTTTTATGTATATTTTTTCCAAGCCTATATGGTCGACAATGTTTGTGTGTGTGTACTTCTATCACTTATTGCATCATACAAAATTATCTGTATGTTGTGTTGCAGTAAAATGGCGGTCCATACTACTCAGAGCACTTCTAGTGTCCAAATCCACAGAGTTTACACCCAGAGGAGCATCTCTGCTCATTTGGCAGCCCTTATAGAGTTGGCCATCAACTTAAATCCAATGTTATTTTCGTATTGCACTACAAAATTATCTGTACGTTGTGTCACAGTAAAAGGGGGTCCATACTACTCAGGAGCAATTGAGGTTTTCAAATCCATAGAGTTTACACCCAGAGGAGTGTCGCTGCTCATTTTAGCGGCCCTTATAGAGTGGCCCATCAACTTAAATAAATAAAAATATTCATATTGGACATGCCTATTGCACTGTACAAAATGATCTATACCTTGAGCCACTGTAAAAGGGGGGGTCCATTCTACTCAAGAGCACTTTTAATTTCCAAATCCACAGAGTTTACACCCCCAGTCGTTTCGCAGCTCATTTTGAGGCCATATTTCATGTTGGACATACATTTTGCACCATTTCTGTACATTGTGTTGCAGCAAAAGGGGGTCCATTTTACTCAGGAGCACCTGTAGCTTCCAAGTAAACAGAGTTTACAAGATTTGAGAAAATTAACATGATTAATAAAAGAGAAAAATATTTATTAAAACATTTCACTTTGAACAACTACCCCATCTAGTGTCCTTTTAAAATTCTGACTAATGACGGAAAATATCCTTTTTTTTGTAGCATTCAGTGTTATATTGAACATATCAAAGGAGGCTGGTGTCAGGAGCTCATTTTAATGGCTGGGATGTAATCAATCGAACGGGGTTATACACTTTGTTTCCATATGTTTGGTGTGTTTCAAGTCAAATAAAATTTAATTGGTCACATTCACACACATATTTAGCAGATGTTATTGCGGGTAGAGCGAAATGCTTGTGTTCCTAGCTCCAACAGTACAGTACGATCTAACAATTCACAAAAATACACACAAATCTAAAGTAAAAGAAAGTAATTAAGAAATATATCATTATTAGGACAAGCAATGTTGGTGTGGCATTGACTAAAATACAGTAGAATAGAATACAGTATATACATATTAATTAAGTTAAGCAATATGTAAACATTATTAATAAAGTGACTAGTGTGCCATGTAGGGAACCAGCCTCTAAGGTGCAGGGTTGCGTAACCAGGTGGTAGCCAGCTAGTGATGGCTATTTAACAGTCTGATGGCCTTGAGATAGAAGCTGTTTTTCAGTCTCTTGGTCCCAGCTTTGATGCACCTGTACTGACCTTGCCTTCTGGATGGTAAGCGGGGTGAACAGGCCGTGGCTCGCCTGGTTGATATCCTTGATGATCTGTTTGGCCCTCCAGTGGCATAGAGTGCTGTAGGTATCCTGGAGGGAAGGCAGTGTGCCCCAGTTGATGCATTGGGCAGACCGCACCACCCTCTCTGGAGAGTCCTGCGGTGGTGGGCAGTGTAGTTTCCTTACCAGGCGGTGATACAGCCCAACAGGATGCTCTCAATTGTGCATCTGTAAAGGTTTGTGAGGGTCTTAGGGGCCAAGCCGAATTTCTTCAGCCTCCTGAGGCTGGGTATCATTCCATTGATTCCATTCCAGCAATAACAATGAGCCTGTCCTCCTATACCTTCTCTGACCAGCCTCCTCTGGAACATACATATTGCACTGTACGCAATTTATACTATTATAGTGGCCCTTAATCTGTGGAAAAGTTACTGAAAACTGATATTCAAGGCATAGAGTTGGTTATGCTCCTTAAGTGAGTTGCTGATGAATACGAATGCAAAATAATGACAAATGGAAACAAAAATAATGTCAATGCTAGTTTTTATTTGTTGCTACTTTGAAATACCTATTTTCAAGAGGGAAGTGAAAAAACAGATACCTACTTAAGCCAATGTTGGAGAAACTGAAAAATAACTTCCCTGGTCGCTTTTAAGACAATCGAGCAAGCTCATGGAAATACACAAATCATTAACAATAACTAAACTATTTACATACTTTCAAAACATGTCAAAATAGTGACTTATTACAACAAAAACAATTATTTAATAGCCGAACCTACAATAATCAGACTTTGGAAATAGTACTTAATAATCAGGGCTGGTGTCTGCTCTTAAGGACCCACAGGTTGTGCAAGGCTTTGCTCAAGCCCAGTTCTACCATACATGTTTCTACTAATAAGCTGATTAGTAGGATTAGGTGTGGTAGAACGGAGATTGAACATGAAGCCACCATCCCCGATACAAAATATTAGCAAATCACAAACTGCCGGGAAACACCCATAAAAGGATGAGTCATTAGACAAAAGCACACAAAAAAATTAACAAAATTAAACTGAAAATTAGTTGATTGATAACTGGCCTAAAATCTATGCTTTCGAATTTTTGGCTAATATAAATGTCATAAGTAATGCTTTTGAATTTAAACAATATATTTACAAGAAGATCAACACAACTTCCACTTGGTTCTCTTTGTGATTTCAGCAAATATCCTTGGTGAGGAACATTGTCTCAACGGTCCCAGGCCTTCAGTTCCTGAAAGACAAAATACAATTTCTGATAATCATGCAACATATAGCATTCAACAGATGATTGTGCTTTCAAATCCATCTTGGAAAAGTACAACAAATAATTATATGTCCAATATGAAAAAAACAATTGGATTTAAGTTGACGGGCCACTCTATAAGGGCCACCAAATGAGCAGTGACGCTCCTCTGGGTGTAAACTCTCTTGATTTGGAAACTATAATAATATAGTAATCCTATTAATATTGTTATTTCTATTATTGTAGTAATAATTGCTTCTTAAATAATGTATTGTATATTACTGTTGTTAACATGATAACTATCTAGTAATTATTACTTTTAATGCTGTTAACAATAATGTCAATGCTATATAATATTATTTGTGCTATAAAGGCTATTACATTTATTATTATTTTTCATATTGTTAAACAAAGTCTGCTAACATTTCCTCATAAAATTTTACGAATTTCGACCATTTGTATTATTTTTTCATCTTCATTATGGGACTTTTATTTTGAAGGAAAATCGCCGAGGTCATGGCTTTATTCTTGCAAGTTCTTGCTTATTCTTGCTGGCGGAATGGAGATCTTGGCAAGGACGGACACGCTATCTTGGTGTTAGATTTCATTTTCGGTTCTTCCTTTCTTTAGACAGGGAAAGTATGGGTAGCTCCAGCCCAATATGACGACCGGAGAATGGGCGAGTGGGTGTGTCGAAAGTAATGGGTGTGTATGGAAAGCGAATCAGCTAATATCCACCTAGATTTCACCTTTATTTTTTTTTACAGAATTTCAGTTTCATCTTCTCCCTTTGCAGGCTACTGGGCTTCCTCTCACAACCATATTTGGTAGTGAGTGGAAACGTCAAGCGGATGCTTTATATTTATACATCCGGTGAAATATCTGTCTCATTGTTCTCTCTGTGGCACTACTGTCAGGCAACTGGCATAGGAAGTTGCTACATAGTAGCCAAAATCAGGGTGACAGTCACAGAAAGCACATTCATACAACACTAGAAGCAACAGTACACCCATCATCTATACATTTAATGAAAAAATAATGTAGCGACCCGCACAGACAGCTGTGTGTTATGTGTTAGGCTAGGAGGTGGTTGTGTTGTACTGACCAGTACCCGGTGTTCGCGGGGTCCGACATGTCAATCAACCTGCTATCTGCCAATCACGGGAATGCCTGGAATGTTCTGATGCCGGGCATCCTGGTGGTTGGCGGAGTGGCGTGGAGGGGGGGTGGAGCATTGGAAGTTAAGACCAGGTTCAGCTTTTTGTTCTCTCTCTCTTACGTCTGGGCTTCCCAAGAGAAGGTCACGATTGGCTTGTGGGTTATCTGTTATCTTTTTGGCGTGTGCTACGGCCCAAACAGTAGCCTGTGTAAAGTTGGTTTAATAAACCGTCAATTCGCAAACTCAAGCCTCTGTCTGGACAATTGTTCATTTATGATCTAGTCAGGTCATTACATTGGTGTCAGAAGTAAAACGTTAATACAAGTTAGCCAGCTAGCTAGCTGACTTATGTGGCTAGCTACCGTAGGTGAGAACGGGGATTGAAAATGCGTCGAGGAATCCGAAAGTGAAGGTGGAGGTAGGGGACGATTATGGCCAAGGAGGTGCGTGTGAATGGACGTCGGGGGTTCTGTCTGAGGAGATCGCCAGGGCGTCGGAGCGCAGAGGCCGCTTGAGGGAGGACGTTAGAGCGATGGCGGCTGAAGCGGGCATGAGTGCTTCGTCGTCTGTATTTCGCGCGGATTCTGGTGGGCGGACCCGAAGTGGCGACGTCGACGCGGCGTGACGAGGAATCTGGGGCTCAGGATGTAAACAAACATGGCGGCGCCCAGTTCCCGGCGTCTGTATTTCGCGGATTCTGGTGGGCGGACCCGGAGCGTCCGTATCTGTTAAGACCCCCGAAGTATTCCGGTAAGGCGGATTGGGAAGCTTTTCATGCTCAGTTTGAACTGTTAGCTCATTTTAGGGGTGGTCGGATGAAGAAAGGGCACTGCAGTTGGCTTTATGCCTCACGGATGAAGCTCTGGCCTGTTTGATATTGATTAGCCCCGAGGACAGGCATGCTTATGGTGCTTTAGTGGGAGCACTGAGGAGGCGCTATGGACAGTGTGTACAGCCCGGGCTACTGCGCTCCGAACTGAGTAATAGACGCAGACAGCCTGGAGAGCCTCTACGGGTGCTAGCTAATGACATTGAGAGCCTCTCTCGGCGGGCATATGCTCACATGCCCCCCTCCGTGCAGAGCGAGCTAGCACGGGACCAGTTCATACAGGCGCTCTCTCCTACGGAGCTGCGCATACAGACCCAGCTGGCTCATCCTGAGTCATTGCAGACAGTCTTGGAGATGGCTTTGGAGAGGGAGCTGGTGTGGGCTGGGGCTTCAGCTGGGGCTTTGGTGGGGGTGCAGGGAGACACACCCTCTGTGCGAGCTGGGGGGCAGAGCAGCCCGGAGCCGGAAAAGCCTGCTTGGGTGGCCGAAATGACAAAACTCATTCAGGCTGTGTCGCTACAGGCGGCACGAAACACAAGCCCTGGTCCCAGGGTCTGCTGGGGTTGTGGCCAGCCAGGCCATCTGCGCCGAGATTGCCCCATGTCCCCCAGAGCTCAGGGAAACGGCTCGGGGTCCGCATAGACCGGGTAGTGCGGACCCCTGGTTTTCTATCCCAACCACCATCATCTTCAGGAGGAGCCCACCGGCACAGACGGGGAAGCAAGGCTCCACTTCCCCCAGAAGCAGACGAGGGCAAGCGGATGGAGCCTGTTGTTGTGGTGGGCCGGACCTGTGTTGGGGACTTTTGTCATGTCCCTGTCACTGTGGAGGGGGTGCCCTGCTCCGCCCTGGTGGACACTGGGTCCACAGTAACCCTGGTGAGGCCAGATATTGTGCCAGGTTGGACTCAGTGTGAGCCTACAACTGTGCAGCTCCGCACAGTCACAGGTGAGCTGGCACCCATGAAAGGGAAGGGAATAATGACTCTGACAGTAGGGGGCAGGACAGTGCGTCATCCTGTGTGGGTGGCGGCTGTGCAGGACCCTTGTATCCTGGGGTTGGACTTTCTTAGGAGCACAGGCTGCCAGTTAGACCTAAATAGGGGCACACTGAGCTTCCAGGGAGGGACGGAAGTCACCATGGCTCCCCCTAATGTCACATTCACTCAACCCCACAAACCCTTTACTCCAACAGTTAAAGCAGCAGAGACTCATGGCTGCGCCCCCTCCCCCACAGCTGTGTGTGACTTTTCCCCAGTCCCCCTGTCACCTACGGCAGTGTGTTACATTCCCCCAGCTACCTCCATGACACAGCCCTCTGTGAGCCCGGGCCGCAACCCCCCAGCCCAGCTACCCCAGATGGGAGAGGAGAGGACACTGTCTGCAGTGAGGGAGATATGGGGGAGGAACTGTGTTGGTCTTGACCCCGAGCAGCAGGAACGGTTGTGGCAGTTGCTGTTTGAATTCAGAGACAGCTTTGCGTTGAGTGAGGAAGAGGTGGGTCAGACTCATCTGGTGCAGCATGAGATCGAAACAGGTGATGCTCGACCCATCAAGATGCGTCCCCGCCGTATCCCGCTGGCACGCCAGGAGGCGGCAGACAAGGCTGTGTTGGAGATGCAGAGGGCAGACTTCATTGAGCCCTCAGACAGCCCCTGGGCGGCGCCAGTCGTCATGGTTCCGAAGAAGGGGGGCAAGCTGAGGTTCTGTGCGGACTACAGGCGGCTGAATGAGGTAACCAGGAAGGACTCATACCCCATACCACGTATCGATGAGTCGCTGGACCTGGTTAGGGGTCCTCCTGGTTCTCCTCACTAGACCTCCGCAGTGGCTACTGGCAGGTGCCCCTCTCCCCAGAGGCCAGAGCCAAAACTGCGTTCTCCACTAATACAGAGGACACTGGCAGTTCAAGGTCCTGTGCTTTGGCCTGTGCAACGCTCCAGCTACTTTTGAGCGTTTGATGGACAGGGTGCTGGATGGCATCCCCCGACAGCAGTGTCTGGTATACCTCGATGACATCCTGGCCCATGGCAGCTCCTTCCAGTCAGCCCTGGGGGCGCTACGGCGTGTGCTGGAGAGGGTGGCTGCCACAGGTCTGAAGCTCCACCCCGAGAAGTGCCACTTCATGAGGAGAGAGGTGTCCTTCTTGGGCCACCGAGTGGGGAAGGAGGGGATCAGCACCATGGAGGACAAGGTAGGGGCTGTCAGAGACTGGCCCACCCCCACCGACCAGCGTCAGCTGAAGAGCTTCCTGGGCCTGGCCTCGTACTACAGGAGGTTTGTACGGGGCTTCTCAAGCGTTGCTGCTCCACTGAACCGCCTGCTGCCAAAGGACAAGGCTTTCACTTGGACAGTGGAGTGCGAGGAGGCGTTCAACACCCTCAAACGGGCACTGATCGAGGCCCCCGTGCTCGCCCCCCCTGACCTCACCTTGCCCTTTATCCTGGACACAGACGCGAGCAATGTGGGCATGGGTGGGGTGCTGGCCCAGGTGGGGCCAGAGGGGGAGAGAGTGGTGGCGTACTTCAGCAAAACATTTGACAAACATGAGCGCCGCTACTGTGTCACCCGGCGGGAGCTCTTGGCTGTTGTGGCTTCCGTCAAACACTTCAAGTACTACCTGGGTGGTCTGCCCTTTACTGTAAGGACTGACCACTCTGCTCTCCAGTGGCTCATGTCTTTCAGAGAGCCAGAGGGGCAGGTGGCACGCTGGTTGGAGGAGCTTCAGCCGTATGACTTCACGGTGGTGCACAGGGCAGGGGCACGCCACTCCAACGCCGACGCCATGTCCCGTCGGCCCTGTACTGCAGACGGCTGCCGCCACTGTGAACGGAGAGAGGGACGGGAGAGAGAGCTGCGGGCAGAGGAGGGTGTCTGTGCCACAGTGTGTCGGGCGAGCGGGCCGGTCTGCTGCGAGCTGCAGACTGTCGACGTGGCTGAATGGCGGCAGCAGCAGGGACGGGACACAGACCTACAGCCAGTGCTACAGTGGGTAGAGGCGCAGGTGAGGCCACCATGGGAAGAGGTGACAGCGCTCTCACTCGCGACCAAAGGGTTGTGGTCGAAGTTTGAGAGACTACGGCTGGCTGATGGCGTGCTACAGCGGGCATGGAAGGAGTCAGCTACGGGAGAGGAGAGGTGGCAGGTGGTGGTCCCAAAAGCATTGCGGGAGGCTGTGCTCCAGAGTACTCATGGGGGTGGGGACTGGACACTTTGGGGTCACAAAAACACTGCGCCATCTCCGTCAGGGCTTCTACTGGGGGCAGCACAAGAGGGATGTGGAGGACTTTTGTCGCCGCTGTGACAACTGCACAGCGAGAAAGGGCCCCCAGGCCGCTCTCATGCTCAGCTCCAACAGTTCCCAGTGGGGGCTCCCATGGAGAGGGTGGGAGTGGATGTAGTTGGGCCGTTCCCCACCACAGACAGTGGAAACCGCTGGGTGCTCACGGCCATGGACTATTTCACAAAATGGCCCGAGGCCTATGCTCTGCCTGACCAGGAGGCAGAGACCATCGTCGACGCCCTGACAGCGGGGATGTTCAGCAGGTTTGGAGCTGCAGAGTCCATCCACAGCGACCAAGGCAGAAACTTTGAGTCCCGTGTGTTCGCCACCATGTGTGAGAGGTTGGGTATGCACAAGACCCGCACTACTCCTCTCCATCCTCAAAGTGATGGCCTTGTGGAGCGCTTCAACAAAACGCTTGGACAGCAGCTGGCCATCGTCTCTTCCAAACACCAGCGGGACTGGGACAAGCACCTGCCTATGGTCCTCATGGCATGCCGCTCCGCTGTCCAAGACTCCACCTCCTGCACGCCTGCCCTCCTCATGCTGGGGAGAGATCCGCACCCCTGCGGAGATGGCGTTGGTCGGCCCCTGGATAGCCCTCATGTTCCTCCAGGGCCGGAGTATGCCCGGAGACTCCAGGACCGCCTGGAGACAGCCCACACCTTCGCCAGGGAGCAGCTGGTGAATGCAGGTGTGAGGCAGAAAAGGAACTATGACGTGCACACCCGGGGAAGGCACTTTGTGGCTGGGGAGCTGGTCTGGGTCTACAGCCCCCTAAGGAAAAAAGGCAGATGCCCCAAGTTGGACAGTCACTGGGTGGGACCCTGCAGTGTCCTGGAGAGGGTAGGGGTGGTTGTGTACCGGGTGCAGCTTCCTCCCAGGGGGAGAAAGGTGGCACTGCACCGGGACAGGTTAGCCCCATACAGAGGGGCCTCTTTTCCCCAAACCCCAGGAACCCCCACAATTCCCCTCTCTGGCAATGACATTCTCCAGGCACCCACCCTCAGGTGCCGCAGACAAGGCTCCAGACAGCCCACTCCCCCAGTCTCCCCCCCTGTGTCACCGCGTGGTTCCCCAGAGCCACGGACTGTATTACCCGTTCCCGCTTCCTTGTCCCCCATAGCCCTGCCTTCATCCCCTGATTCCCAGAGGGGCACTCTGCGACCATCACGGACACGCAGGCAAAGGAGACCTCCGGGTCGCTTCAGAGACTTTGTTTGTTCCCTCGGGGACGAGGGACTTTGTGGTGGGGGGGCTGTGTAGCGACCCGCACAGACAGCTGTGTGTTATGTGTTAGGCTAGGAGGTGGTTGTGTTGTACTGACCAGTACCCGGTGTTCGCGGGGTCCGACATGTCAATCAACCTGCTATCTGCCAATCACGGGAATGCCTGGAATGTTCTGATGCCGGGCATCCTGGTGGTTGGCGGAGTGGCGTGGAGGGGGGGTGGAGCATTGGAAGTTAAGACCAGGTTCAGCTTTTTGTTCTCTCTCTCTTACGTCTGGGCTTCCCAAGAGAAGGTCACGATTGGCTTGTGGGTTATCTGTTATCTTTTTGGCGTGTGCTACGGCCCAAACAGTAGCCTGTGTAAAGTTGGTTTAATAAACCGTCAATTCGCAAACTCAAGCCTCTGTCTGGACAATTGTTCATTTATGATCTAGTCAGGTCATTACAATAAACAATCATACGTTTTATAACTGAAAATAAATAATTATTTGTGTAAAACTAACTGTTATGAACTTGAGTGAAGACCCAAAAGCGGTTTTAACAGAAAACAGAGTTCTTTAATGAAAATACAGGAATGGCATAAATCCTCTTCCAACGTTGTCAGCGGAACAAAAAGAACGTTAGTATAGTGCAGGATGCTCCTGCCAGGCAGACTCCGACAGGACAGGACAAGGTGGAAGCAAACGAGACGACAGCTTGCTTCTGGCATCAAAAAACACAAACAAGAATCAGACACTGAAAGTAGCAGGAACAGAGAAAGAAATAGAGACCTAATCAGAGGGGGAAGAGAGAACAGGTGGGGAAGAGTGAAAGAGCTAGTTAGGGCAGATGTAGAACAGCTGAGGAATGAGAGACAGAGAAGGTAACCTAAAAAGACCAGCAGAGAGAGAGTGAAGAGAAAGGACAGGAACAGACATAACAAGACATGACAGTACCCCCCACTCACCGAGCGCCTCCTGGCGCACTCGAGGAGGAAACCTGGCGGCAACGGAGGAAATCATCGATCAGCGAACGGTCCAGCACGTCCCGAGAGGGAACCCAACTCCTCTCCTCAGGACCGTACCCCTCCCAATCCACTAGGTACTGATGACCACGGCCCCGAGGGCGCATGTCCAAAATCTTACGAACCCTGTAGATGGGTGCGCCCTCGACAAGGATGGGGGGAGGGACGAGCGGGGGAGCGAAGAACGGGCTTAACACAGGAGACATGGAAGACCGGGTGAACGCGACGAAGATAGCGCGGGAGAAGAAGTCGCACTGCGACAGGATTAATGACCTGGGAAATACGGAACGGACCAATGAACCGCGGGGCCAACTTACGAGAAGCTGTCCTAAGGGGAAGGTTCTGAGTGGAGAGCCATACTCTCTGACCGCAACAATATCTAGGACTCTTGGTCCTACGCTTATTAGCGGCCCTCACAGTCTGCGCCCTATTACGGCAAAGTGCCGACCTGACCCCCTTCCAGGTGCGCTGCAACGCTGGACAAAAGCCTGAGCGGAGGGGACGCAGGACTCGGCGAGCTGAGATGAGAACAGCGGAGGCTGGTACCCGAGGCTACACTGAAAAGGGGATAGACCGGTAGCAGACGAGGGAAGCGAGTTGTGGGCGTACTCTGCCCAGGGGAGCTGTTCTGACCAAGACGCAGGGTTACGAAAAGAAAGACTGCGTAAATGCGACCAACAGTCTGATTGGCCCGTTCGGCTTGACCGTTAGACTGGGGATGAAAGCCGGACGAGAGACTGACGGAAGCCCCAATCAAACGGCAAAACTCCCTCCAAAATTGAGACGTGAACTGCGGGCCTCTGTCGGAAACGACGTCAGACGGAAGGCCATGAATTCGGAAAACATTCTCGATAATGATCTGAGCCGTCTCCTTAGCAGAAGGGAGCTTATCGAGAGGAATGAAATGAGCCGCCTTAGAGAATCTATCGACAACCGTAAGAATAACTGTCTTCCCCGCTGATGAAGGCAGTCCGGTGATAAAATCTAAAGCGATGTGAGACCACGGTCGAGAGGGAATGGGAAGCGGTCTGAGACGGCCGGCAGGAGGAGAGTTCCCAGATTTAGTCTGCGCGCAGACCGAACAAGCGGCGACAAATCGACGCGCGTCACGTTCCCGAGTGGGCCACCAGAAACGCTGGCGAATGGAAGACGTACCCCGAACGCCGGGGTGGCCGGCTAACTTGGCAGAGTGGGCCCACTGAAGAACGGCCGGACGAGAAGGAACGGGAACGAACAGAAGGTTCCTAGGACAAGCTCGCGGCGACGGAGTGTGAGCGAGTGCTTGCTTTACCTGCCTCTCAATTCCCCAGACAGTCAACCCGACAACACGCCCCTCAGGGAGAATCCCATCGGGGTCGGCGGAGACCTCAGAAGAACTGAAGAGACGAGATAAAGCATCAGGTTTGGTGTTTTTTGAGCCCGGACGATAAGAAATAACAAACTCGAAACGAGCGAAAAACAGAGCCCAACGAGCCTGACGCGCATTAAGTCGTTTGGCTGAACGGATGTACTCAAGGTTCCTATGGTCAGTCCAAACGACAAAAGGAACGGTCGCCCCTCCAACCACTGTCGCCATTCGCCTAGGGCTAAGCGGATGGCGAGCAGTTCGCGATTACCAACATCATAGTTACGTTCTGACGGCGATAAGCGATGAGAGAAAAACGCGCAAGGATGGACCTTGCCGTCAGAGAGAGAGCGCTGAGAAAGAATGGCTCCCACGCCCACCTCTGACGCGTCAACCTCAACAACAAACTGTCTAGAGATGTCAGGTGTAACAAGAATAGGTGCGGATGTAAAACGATTCTTAAGAAGATCAAAAGCTCCCTGGGCGGAAACGGACCACTTAAAGCACGTCTTAACAGAAGTAAGGGCTGTGAGAGGAGCTGCCACCTGACCGAAATTACGGATGAAACGACGGTAGAAATTAGCGAAGCCCAGAAAGCGCTGCAGCTCAACGCGTGACTTAGGAACGGGCCAATCAATGACAGCCTGGACCTTAGCGGGATCCATCTTAATGCCCTCAGCGGAAATAACGGAACCGAGAAAGGGACAGAGGCGGCATGAAAAGTGCACTTCTCAGCCTTCACATAAAGACAGTTCTCCAAAAGGCGCTGGAGGACGCGTCGCACGTGCTGAACATGAATCGAGAGAGACGGTGAAAAAATCAGGATATCGTCCATGTAAACGAAAACAAAAATGTTCAGCATGTCTCTCAGGACGTCGTTAACTAGTGCCTGAAAGACAGCTGGAGCGTTAACGAGGCCGAAAGGAAGAACCCGGTATTCAAAGTGCCCTAACGGGAGTGTTAAACGCCGTCTTCCACTCGTCCCCCTCCCTGATGCGCACGAGATGGTAGGCGTTACGAAGGTCCAATTTGGTGGTAAAAACCTGGCTCCCTGCAGGATCTCGAAGGCTGAAGACATAAGAGGAAGCGGATAACGATTCTTAACTGTTATGTCATTCAGCCCTCGATAATCCACGCATGGGCGCAGGGACCCGTCCTTCTTCTGAACAAAAAAAAACCCCGCTCCGGCGGGGGAGGAGGAGGAGACTATGGTACCGGCGTCGAGCGAAACCGACAAATAATCCTCGAGAGCCTTACGTTCGGGAGCCGACAGAGAGTATAATCTACCCCGGGGGAGTAGTTCCCGGAAGGAGATCAATACTACAGTCATACGACCGGTGTGGAGGGAGAGAAGTGGCCTTGGAACGACTGAACACCGTGCGCAGATCGTGATACTCCTCCGGCACCCCTGTCAAATCGCCAGGCTCCTCCTGTGAAGAAGAGACAGAGGAAACAGGAGGGATAGCAGACATTAAACAGGTTACATGACAAGAAACATTCCAGGATAGGATAGTATTACTAGACCAATTAATAGAAGGGTTATGGCGCACTAGCCAGGGATGACCCAAAACAACAGGTGTAAAAGGTGAACGAAAAATTAAAAAAGAAATGGTTTCAGATTACCAGAGACAGTGAGGGTTAAAGGCAGCGTCTCACGCTGAATCTTGGGGAGAGAACTACCATCTAAAGCGAACAAGGCCCTGGGCTCCCTAACTGTCTGAGAGGAATGTCATGTTCCCGAGCCCAGGTCTCGTCCATAAAACAGCCCTCCGCCCCAGAGTCTATCAAGGCACTGCAGGAAGCAGATGAACCGGGCCAGCGGAGATGGACCGGAAAGGTAGTGCGTGATCCAGAAGGAGAGGCCTGAGTAGTTGCGCTCACCAGTAGCCCTCCTCTTACTGATGAGCTCTGGCTTTTACTGGACATGAGGTGACAAAATGACCAGCGGAGCCGCAGTAGAGACAGAGGCGATTGGTGATTCTCCTTTCCCTCTCCTTGGCCGAGATGCGAATACCCCCCCAGCTGCATAGGCTCAGCATCCGAGCCGGCGGAGGAGGGTGGCAGTGATGCGGCAGGTGGCAGTGATGTGGAGAGGGGAGCAACGGAGAACGTGAGCTCCTTTCCACGAGCTCGGCGACGAAGATCAAACCGTCGCTCTATGCGAATAGCGAGAGCTATTAAGGAGTCCAGACTGGAAGGAACCTCCCGGGAGAGGATCTCATCCTTAACCTCGACGTGGAGACCCTCCAGAAAACGAGCGAGCAAAGCCGGCTCGTTCCAGTCACTAGAGGCAGCGAGAGTGCGAAACTCAATAGAATAATCCGTTATGGATCTATTCCCCTGACATAGGGAAGACAGGGCCCTGGAAGCCTCCTCGCCAAAAACAGAACGGTCAAAAACCCGTATCATCTCCTCCTTAAAGTCCTGATACTGGTTAATACACTCAGCCCTCGCCTCCCAGACTGCCGTGCCCCACTCACGCGCCCGTCCGGTAAGGAGAGAAATGACGTAGGCGATGCGGGCTGCGCTCCTGGAGTAAGTGTTGGGCTGGAGAGAGAACACCACATCACACTGAGTGAGGAATGAGCGGCACTCAGTGGGCTCCCCAGAGTAACACGGCGGGTTGTTGATCCTGGGCTCCGGAGACTCGGAAACCCTGGAAGTGGGCGGTGGATCGAGGTGGAGTTGGTGAACCTGTCTTGTGAGGTCGGAGACTTGGACGGCCAGGGTCTCAACGGCATGTTGAGCAGCAGACAATTCCTCCTCTTGTCTGCCTAGCATCGCTCCCTGGATCTCGACGGCGGAGTGAAAAGGGTCCGGAGCCGCTGGGTCCATTCTTGGTCTGATTCTTCTGTTATGAACTTGAGTGAAGACCCAAAAGCGGTTTTAACAGAAAACAGAGTTCTTTAATGAAAATACAGGAATGGCATAAATCCTCTTCCAACGTTGTCAGCGGAACAAAAAGAACGTTAGTATAGTGCAGGATGCTCCTGCCAGGCAGACTCCGACAGGACAGGACAAGGTGGAAGCAAACGAGACGACAGCTTGCTTCTGGCATCAAAAAACACAAACAAGAATCAGACACTGAAAGTAGCAGGAACAGAGAAAGAAATAGAGACCTAATCAGAGGGGGAAGAGAGAACAGGTGGGGAAGAGTGAAAGAGCTAGTTAGGGCAGATGTAGAACAGCTGAGGAATGAGAGACAGAGAAGGTAACCTAAAAAGACCAGCAGAGAGAGAGAGTGAAGAGAAAGGACAGGAACAGACATAACAAGACATGACACTAACAGTGAAATACGATTCAGACTCATTCTTTGCTTAAAAACAGAAGTCCAAACTCTCGAGGTATGGTAGCTCAATGTAAGTAGTTGCATGGTAAGAAATTAACACGGCTTAATCAAAACCGTTAAGGCAGTTGTTCCCAAACTTTTCATACTCCCGTACCCCTTCATACATTCAACCTCCAGCTGCGTACCCCCTCTAGCACCAGGGTCAGTGCACTCTCAAATGCTGCCACACACACACACTATACGGTACATTTTTTAAACATAAGAATGAGTGTGAGTTTTTGTCACAACCCAGCTCGTGGGAAGTGACAAAGAGTCAGGGCACAAATAATAATATAATAATAATCAATAATTTTGCTCTTTATTTAGCCATCTTACATATAAACCTTATTTGTTCATCAAAAATTGTGGACAGCTTAACACAGGTTAATGAGAAGGTGTGCTTGAAATGCAAGATTGCACATAACTGCAATCTTGGGTTGTATTAAAGAGAGTCTGTCTTAAATCATTTTTCACACACGGTCTGTGCCTGTATTTAGTTTTCATGCTAGTGAGGGCCAAGAATCCACTCTCACATAGTTACGTTGTTGCAAAGGGCATCGGTGTTTGGCCGAAGTAGGCCGTCATTGTAAATAAGAATTTGTTCTTAACTGACTTGCCTTGTTAAATAAAGGTCAAATAAAAAAAATAAAAGTGTTTTAGCAGCACGATTTGCCAAGGCAGGATACTCTGAGCGCAGCCCTATCCAGAAATCTGTCAGAGGCTTCTAATTAAATAAAATTTTCACAGAACCGCCTGTTGCAATTCGATGACATTATCTGTAAGCTTGAGTTCATTTTCACACCAAAAATCATACAATGAAGGAAAGACCTATGTGTTGTCCTTGTTAATGCAGACAGAGAAGAGAACTTCTTAATCATAGCCTCAATTTTGTTCCGCACATTGAATATAGTCGCGGCGAGTCCCTGTAATCCTAGATTCAGATCATTCATGCGAGAAAAAACATCTCCCAGATAGGCCAGTCATGTGAGAAACACGTTATCATGCAAGCGGTAGACAAGTGGAAATTATGGTCAGTAAAGAACACTTTAAGCTCGTCTCTCAATTTAAAAACGTGTCAATAGTTTGCCGCTTGATAACCAAAAAGTGTTACATGGTCGCTGCCCATATCATTGCATAATGCAGAAAATACACAACAGTTCAGGGGCCTTGCTTTAACAAAGTTAACCATTTTCACTGTAGTGTCCAAAACGTCTTTCAAACTGTCAGGCATTTCCTTGATTTCCTGGATTACTGGTAACATTTTTTTTTTTTTTGGAATTTGACCTCTTTTTCTCCCCAATTTCATGGTATCCAATTGTTTTAGTAGCTACTTTCTTGTCTCATCACTACAACTCCTGTAAGGGCTCTGGAGAGATGAAGGTTGAAAGTCATGCGTCCTCCGATACACAACCCAACCAAGGCGCACTGCTTCTTAACACAGCGCCATCCAACCCAGAAGCCAGCCGCACCAATGTGTCGGAGGAAACACCGTGCACCTGGCAACCTTGGTTAGCGCGCACTGCGCCCGGCCCGCCACAGGAGTCGCTGGTGCGCGATGAGACAAGGATTTCCCTACCGGCCAAACCCTCCCTAACCCGGATGACGCTAGGCCAATTGTGCGTCGCCCCACGGACCTCCCGGTCGCGGCCGGTTTACGACAGAGCCTGGGCGCGAACCCAGTCTCTGGTGGCACAGCTGGTGCTGCAGTGCAGCGCCCTTAACCACTGGTAACATTGTTGTGTAGATCCAACGGGGGTAGGAGCGTTGAGCCAGTAGCAAGAAGGTTACTGTATCAAATCCTCGAGCTGACAAGGTAAAAATCTATTGTTCTGCCTCTGAACAAGGCAGTTTTACCACTGTTCCCCGGGCGCCAATGACGTGGATGTCGATTAAGGCAGCCCCCCGCACCTCTCTGAGGGTTGGGTTAAATGCGGAAAACACATTTCAGTTGTACCCCCTTTCCCCTATTGGACGGATGGACGAGTGCAACTGCAAGACTAAAGTTAACAGCTACAACCATAGCCCCCTCTCGCTCAACTTTCTTTTTTCTGCGCTGCACGCACTGGTATGTTCAGTGCGGCTGGACTATTGCTATTGCTTTCAGGACTTATTGACAGTGGTGTTCAACGGAGTGTGCATTTGAGATTGTTTTTTATTTGGGATTATTGATTGAACTGGATAGATTTTTGTGGGACTTTTGTTATTTGGCCAAAGACACTGAGACATTTGAAGGCCTTTTTTGTTTTGTCTATACACACACACAAATATACATTCATGACCCAGTCACTACTCGATCTGGGAACGAATACAGATTATTGCAAATCCTGTCACGGCCGTCAAAAGAAGTGGACCAAAGTGCAGCATTGTGAGCATTTGTTTTATTTTAAAATGTCGCCAAAAAACAACAAACGAAAGAAACAACCGTGAAGCTTACAGGGCCAAGTGCCACTAAAAAAGATAACTACCCACACTGAAAGGAGGGAAAAATGGCTACCTAAGTATGATTCCCAATCAGAGACAACGATAGACAGCTGTCCCTGATTGAGAACCATACCCGGCTAAAACATAGAAATAAAGAAACATGGAAAACAAAACATAGAAAGCCCACCCCACATCACACCCTGACCTAACCAAATAGAGAAATAAAACAGCTCTAAGGTCAGGGCGTGACAGTACCCCCCCTCAAAGGTGCGGACTCCGGCCACAAAACCTGAACCTATAGGGGAGGTTCCGGGTGGGCATCTATCCGGCTCTGGTGCAGGACGTAGACCCCGCTCCACCGCTGGCTCACCCCGCTTTAGTGGCGCCTCTGGTGTGGGGACCCTCTCTGCGGGCCCCGGACTGGGAACCCTCGCTGCGGGCCCCGGACTGGGGACCGTCGCTGGAGGCTCCGGACTGGAGGCCGTCGTTGGAGGCTTCGTGCCATGGATCATCACTGGAGGCTTTGTGCGATGGATCATCACTGGAGGTTTCGTGCCATGGATCATCACTGGAGGCTTCGTGCCATGGATCATCACTGGAGGATTCTTGCCATGGATCATCACTGGAGGATTCTTGCCATGGATCATCACTGGAGGCTTCTTGCCATGGATCATCACTGGAGGCTTCTTGCCATGGATCATAACTGGAGGTTTTGTGCCATAGATCATCACTGGAGACTTCGTGCTATGGATCATCACTGGAGGATTCGTGCCATGGATCATCACAGGAGTGAGGAGACGTATGGGCAGCCTGGTGCGTGGAGCTGCCACAGGGCTTTTTTACTTTTTGTATTTTTCGTCTTCTTTGTATATATTCCAATTTATTTTTCATTCTTTTTTTCCATTTTTAAACTAAATATACCTTCCGGTAACCCGCCTCACTCAATGTGACACGGATTCAACATTTCTTTTAGACCCTATAGCCAAACTTTCATCAGAAGGTAGCCAGCTAATTAGCTAAGTTACTAGCCATTTAGTCATTGTTAGCCACTACTAGCGGCCTTTACCCTCTGCTCAGGCACCGGCCGTTTTTTTAGCCCGGATAATACCTGCCAGCCTTTGACTGTTTCAAATCAAATCAAATGTATTTGTCACATACACATGGTTAGCAGATGTTAATGCGAGTGTAGCGAAATGCTTGTGCTTCTAGTTCCGACAATGCAGTAATAACCAACGGGTAATCTAACTAACAATTCCAAAACTACTACCTTATACACACAAGTGTAAAGGGATAAAGAATATGTATATGAATGAGTGATGGTACAGAGCGGCATAGGCAAGATGTAGTAGATGGTATCGAGTACAGTATATACATATGAGATGAGTAATGTAGGGTATGTAAACAAAGTGGCATAGTTTAAAGTGGCTAGTGATACATGTATTACATAAAGATGCAGTAGATGATATAGAGTACAGTATATACGTATACATATGAGATGAATAATGTAGGGTATGTAAACATTATATTAAGTAGCATTGTTTAAAGTGGCTAGTGATATATTTTACATCAATTCCCATCAATTCCCATTATTAAAGTGGCTGGAGTTGAGTCAGTGTGTTGTTTTTCCCAACTACCACACCAGATTCCTGCCGTAAACCCTTGGACCATTAATCATCACAGCTAGCTATCTTCAACTGAGTGACCCAGCCCCGAAGTTAGCCCTGAGCCAGGAGCATCTCCCGGCTAGCAAACTAAATTCCCACAACTACAATACCTCGGCAGACGTAATTCCATCAGCTGTGCCTTCAACCGGCCTTTGCCGGATGATGGAGCAGACGCTTCTACTTACCCCGGACTGCTAACTTTAAACGCAGTGTCTCCCGCGTGCTAGCGTAGTAACGACTACCTAGAGGTTTCCCTGTTTCATCTATTGCTGTACACTGGACCCTATGATCACTTGGCTACATAGCTTATGCCTGCTGGACTGTTCATTTATCACGGTACTCCACTTTGTTTATCTGTCACCCTAGCCCCAAACTCAGGCCCTGTGTGTAGTTTACTGACCCTCCCTGCCCATTCATCGCCATTTTACCTGTTGTTGTTGACTTAGCTGATTAGCTGTTGTTGTCTTACCCGTTGTTGACTGAGCTAGCTCTCCCAATCAACACCTGTGATTGCTTTATGCCTCACTTTATGTCTCTCTCAAATGTCATTATGCCATCTATACTGTTGTTTAGGATAATTATCATCGTTTTACTTTACTGCGGAGCCCCTAGTCCCACTGTACATGCCTTAGATACCTCCTTTGTCCCACCTCCCGCACATGAGGTGACCTTACCCAGTATAACCAGCATGTCCAGAGATTTTTATTTTACCTTTATTTAACCAGGCAAGTCAGTTAAGAAACATTCTTATTATCAATGACGGCCTGGGAACAGTGGGTTAACTGCCTGTTCAGGGGCAGAACGACAGATTTGTACCTTGTGAGCTCAGGGGTTTGAACTCACAACCTTCCAGTTACTAGTCCAACGCTCTAACCACTAGGCTACGCTCTAACCACTAGGCTAACCTCTCTTATCATCACTCAGTTCCTGGGCTTACCTCCACTGTACCCGCAACCTGTCTGCACATTATGCCCTGAATCTATTCTACCATGCCGAGAAATCTGTCCCTAATGCACTAGACAACCAGTTTTGCTAGCCTTTAGCCGTACCCTCATTCCACTCCTCCTCTGTTCCTCGGGTGATGTGGAGGCTAACCCAAGCCCTGCGTGTCCCCAGGCACTCTCATTTGTTGGCTTCTGTAATCGAAGGCCTTGGTTTCATGCATGTTAACATCAGAAGCCTCCTTCCTAAGTTTGTTTTACTCACTGCTTTAGCACACTCCGCCAACCCCGATGTCCTTGCCGTGTCTGAATCCTGGCTTAGGAACGCCGCCAAAAATTCTGAGATTTCCATACCCAACTACAACATTTTCCGTCAAGATAGAACTGCCAAAGGGGGAGGAGATGCAATCTACTGCAGAGATGGCTTGAAGAGTTCTGTCATACTTTCCAGGTCTATGCCAAAAACAGTTCTCCAGAAATAAGTCTCTCACTGTTGCCACCTGTTATAGACCTCCCTCAGCTCCCAGCTGTGCCCTGGACATAATATGTGAATTGATTACCCCCCCATCTATCTTCAGAGTTTGTACTGCATTGTGTCCTAAACTGGGATATGCTTAAATCCTTTCTAGGGCAGGCGTTCCGCTAGCAGAACTCCTCGACAACATTCCGGTGAAAAGGCAGCATGCAAAATTCATTA
This sequence comes from Oncorhynchus masou masou, assembly GCF_036934945.1. Classification (NCBI taxonomy): domain Eukaryota; kingdom Metazoa; phylum Chordata; class Actinopteri; order Salmoniformes; family Salmonidae; genus Oncorhynchus; species Oncorhynchus masou. The sequence continues at coordinate 57,768,277 of NC_088217.1, forward strand.
TTATTATTTTTAAATATGCATCTCTCACACATTAACGAGTCCAATACAGCAAATTAAAGATTAACAAGATTTTTATCTACCCATCGTGTTCGATTTCAAAAATGCTTTACAGCGAAAGGACAACATGATTATGTTAGGTCAGAGCCAAGTAAAAAAAACAGGCATTTTTCCAGCCAAAGATAGGAGTCACAAAAAGCAGAAATATAGATAAAATGAATCACTAACCTTTGATGATCTTCATCAGATGACACTCATAGGACATCATGTTATACAATACATGTATGTTTTGTTCGATAATGTGCATATTTATATTAAAAAATGTCAGTTTACATTGGCGCGTTACTTGCAGTACATTTTGATTCCAAAACATTCGGTGATTTTGCAGAAATACTCATAATAAACATTGATAAAAGATACAAGTGCTATTCACAGAATTAAAGATAGGCTTCTCCTTAACTTCTTGCGACTAGGTGGCGCAATTAAAATTTTTGGATGAAAAACGTTCCCGTTTTAAACAAGATATTTTGTCACGAAAAGATGCTCGACTATGCATATAATTGACAGCTTTGGAAAGAAAACACTGACGTTTCCAAAACTGCAAAGATATTGTCTGTGAGTGCAACAGAACTGATGTTACAGACGAAACCCAGATAAAACGCCAATCAGGAAGTGCCGCATTTTTTGAAACCGCCTCATGCCAATGACTCCTTATATGGCTGTGAATGAGCTACGAATGAGCTTATGTTTTCCACGCATTCCCCAAGGTGTCTACAGCATTGTGACGTCTTTTTAGGCATTTCCATTGAAGAATGGCTGTAAGGGACCATATATAGCATGTGGTCACATGGTGTCTCCCGGAGAAAATCTTGCGTAAAATACTGAGGTAGCCATTTTTCCAATCGCTTCTTATGAGATACCAACTGCCTCGACGGATATATTATCGAATATATTCGTTAAAAACACCTTGAGGATGGATCCTAAACAACGTTTGCCATGTTTCTGTTGATATTATGCATACATGCATACATGCATACATACATGCATACATACATGCATACATACATGCATACATACATACATGCATGCATACATCTTTAAAAAATATATTTTCCTTAAATTTTCCTCTAACCCTACCACCCCTCCCCTAATTAGAGTAAACTCATGAACAAGAAGTGGTTAGAGCGTTGGACTAGTAACCGGAAGGTTGCAAGTTCAAACCCCCGAGCTGACAAGGTACAAATCTGTCATTCTGCCCCTGAACAGGCAGTTAACCCACTGTTCCTAGGCCGTCATTGAAAATAAGAATTTGTGCTCAACTGACTTGCCTAGTTAAATAAAGGTAAAATAAATCAAACTTCCAGCCTATACACACTATATACATTTTACGACAATCTATTTTACAAGGGTATTATTTCGTTTGTTTTTAGTCCTGTCCTTCCTCTACCCTCCCATCTATTTCTGATTTCTGATTTATATTTGCTATATATTATTTGCCATAATTAGTACTAGAGGGAGAGACACACCAATTACCAATCCCACAACCACCCAGAAAAGGCTACTCTCCTCAATGTTATCCTTACAAATAAATCCTGATAGGTATCAGGGTTTTTTGTAATGACCTTATTGATCACTATTTTACAGCCTGTGTTCGTAATGGCTGCTCAGTGAAACGACCTGTCCTGATTTGTCATAGAGCTTGCTAAAAAAAACTTTCATGAGCAACCCTTCCTTCATGACCTGGTATCTGTAAATTGGTATAGAATCAGCTTGATCCCCTCTGTTAAAGACACTTGGACCTTCTTTTTTTGATATTTTCAGTTGTATTGTTAACAAACATGCACCCATAAAGAAATGAGAATTAAAAACAGGTTCAGCCCCTGGTTCGACCATGATCTTGCAGAGTTACTCCAAATCAATAAATGCATTTGGCGAAAGACTCAGCACTCGCATACTCAGGCCGACTGGCTCTCGTTCAGGCAAATAAGGAATTAGTGCACTCAGGCTATCTGGAAGGCCAAAGTTAGTTACTTTAAGGAGCAGTTCTCTTTCTGTGGGTCTAACCCCAAGAATTCTGGAAAACAGTAAAAGACCTACAGAATAAACCCTCCTTCTCACAGCTGCCCATGTCCCTTAATGGTGATGATGTGGTTGTTACTAACAAGAAGCACATGGCTGAGCTCTTTAACCACCACTTCATTATGTGTGTCACATGTACACATGGCATATGCTTGGGTACCACCTTGACATCTCTGATCTGCTTGCCTCAATAAATTAATGCTACAACATTGGTAGCCAGGATTAGCTATTTGTTTCTAGTCTCCTAATAATTGCATAGGTGCAAGTTAGACATATTATATTTTGTTTGCATGTGAGCATGTCATTTTGTCAGTCCTGTCAATGTTGAGTGATCACACATGCCTCAGCGCACACATGTTACTTTGCCTGCTTGCAAATGTGTGCTAAAAGTTGGGATGTTTCATAGTATTTATGATTATCTTAACTCCCCACCACCATTTATTATTTCCATTATCAATCAAGTTGAGACTGAACATGGACAAGGCACAGGAGAAACAGAAGGAGAGCCACCGGAGGAGAATCAAGGAGACTAAGTGCTCTGACATCCGGGTGAATGACTTGGCTTGGAAGAAGGACGAAAGAAAGGTGAGACCTGGGAAACCTTGGTGATGTTTTGCTCCTAGCTGGTGTCACCATCTATTAAGGTGAATATAAACATCTCAGATTATAACTATTTGCATTTACCTCCTTGTGGTGGGCGGCATCGCCATGCTGTCAGCAGTACCAACACTGGCCCAGGGGTTTCTCCACATAGTACAACTCAAGGCTAACCACTGGGTCACGTTAAGTAACAGCCGCTTCTAGGTAGGTACTGTTAAGGTGTAAGACTTCAGTGGTTATGACATACAATGAAAGGGGTAGGGAAAGAAAGAGGGGGAGAAGGAGAGACAAAGGAATTCAGCTATTGTACATACAGTTGAATAATACGCTCACTGTAAATATGGATATTTAGCACCCTAACAACCGCTCATTCGGATTTAGAAATGCAACATATATTTACGCTTAGATGCCTTTGTCTGTCGTCTCTCTGAAACTACTCGATCTGTCTGTGACGAATAGTTAGACAGAAAGTCTCTGGTTGTGTACTTCTCTGGTTGTCCACCAGAGGTCACAATGTCCTCAGTTGTAGCAGGCTTCTTTGTCTCTGAGTGTTTGTTAGACTGGGTACATCAGAAGTACACACGCGGTGGTCTTTGGTCGAGTTCATTAGACTAAAGTACTTAAACAGCAGCAGACTGAATGTTCTGATGTAGTCTTTATCTTCTTCACTCAAGTTTGAGTCTCACCATTTTCTGGTATGGTAGTTTTAAACCATTTCAATGTGTAGCCACACTTTCTGGTATAATGTAAATATTGTTAGCAGTTCTTTTATGCATTCTGGAAAAAGGGGTGTTCCATGTGCTCATGTGGCCATGGTTACTGACTGGGTAAAATGTTATATGACAACAATTATCTCATTTAGAAGGGTAAATTCACATTGTTATCTTTTCACAACTAGTTTCATATTTAATCATACAAGTTTTACAACATTTAGATGTAAATCTGATATCTACACTGTGAAAGCTCTTGAAGATATAGTTATCTTGTTATACTAGCCGTAATGACATCACAAAATGCTAAATGATACGACATGATTATTGTTTCGATCCCCACCAATTATTTCCCACATTTTTTATGTTAGGAATATTGTTTCATTATCATTATTATCATTATTATATTATTACGACCGGTCATTAAAGTCATAAGACTGGCCCACTTTCCCCTTTCCTCCCTGGTGGGAGAGTGGGGCTCTCTTTGATCCTCACCCTGGAGGGAAAGTCATGACAGTAAGATAAGTAACATTAATGTGTGGGGCGGCATCGAAATCATATTTTTTACCCCAATGCCTGTTTATTCAGAAAAAGCAGAAGATGGTAAATAACATTAATCACAATAGTTAGCCTATGCAAATTCATAGGAAAACAAAAGCTTATTAATAGGAATACATTTAGCCTAATTGGTAACAAATATGACGTGGGAGAAAGTCAAGATGCTAGTCAGGCTTTTGTTTGACAAATCCAGATTAAATATAGGTCTTCATGTGTATCAACTCTGTAGGTGATTGTGGGCTAAATCAAATTCAAACTGCTGAAATGTTTAGGCTTCATCATTATCTGTGATCAAATCAGGCTGGGGTGTATTCGGTTCCGTTTACGGTAAAGGTTGTGCTAAAGAACACACAGATATTAATAGCCTGATTCAAATGGGATTCTCCTGAATAATACATGTTTTTATCTGTTAAACTGTTTGGTCTATGTATAGACCCATACCGATTCTAACTGTTTGGTATTTTGCGGTAGGCATAGCTCTACATTGCAGAGCATTTAATAAACCAACCACATTTTCCTGTGATGTTGAGGCTGAGCAAGACCTTCGATAGGCTAGTAGACTATGAGGATATAATCCTAGATCGCTTTATATAATCTGGGCCGTTGTTTTTCCTAAAGCACAGCAAACAAGGGGTAGAATATGCTTTTTGCCCATCTCTATAACAAGGGTTTGGCCTATATCCTCACATACCCCCTCAATTCGAACCCTGCTTTTAACCATAAGACGTCTCCAAAGAAATGTATAGACTAAGGATTGCATGGTGACAGTGATTGTGTCTGTTAACTTGTTATGGCTGTAATCCCGATATCGGGATCGATATGACAACTACCAGTGAAAATAGAGGGCGCCAAATTCAAACCACAGAAATCTCATAATTACAATTCCTAAAACATACATGTCTTATATCATTTTAAAGCTATTCTCGTTGTTAATCCCACCAAAGTGTCCGATTTCAAATAGGCTCTTCAGCGAAAGCAGTACAAACGATTATGTTAGGTCTCCACCAAACCACAATAAACACAGCCATTTTCCAGCAAAATATAGCATTCACAAAAAGCATAAATAAAGATAAAATGAATCACTAACCTTGAATTATCTTCATCAGATGACACTCATAAAATGTCATGTTACACAATACATGTGTAAAAAGCATGTTTTGTTTGATAAAGTTCATATTTATATCAAAATATCTGAGTTTACATTGGTGCGTTAGATTCACGAGTTCCAAAAACATCAAGTGGTTTTGCATAGCCATATTGTTTCAACAGAAATACTCATCATAAATGTAGATGATAATACAAGTTATACACATGGAATTATAGATATACCTCTTCTTAATGCAACCGCTGTGTCAGATTTCCACAAATGTTTACGGAAAAAGCAACCCATGCAATAATCTGAGACGGCACTCAGAACAGTAGCCAAATTAGCCTCCATGTTGGAGTCAACAGAAACCAGAAAATACATGATAAATGTTTTCTTACCTTTGATGAACTTCATCAGAATGCAGTCCTAGAAATCACAGGTCCGCAATAAATGCTTGATTTGTTCGAAAATGTCTGTTATTTATGTCCAATAAGCTACTTTGGTTAGCGCATTTAGTAAACAATGCCAAAGTCACAAAGCGCGTAACAATCAGTAGAAACATGTCAAACAATGTACTGAATCAATCTTTAGAATGTTGTCAACGTATATCTTGAATAATGTTCCAACCGGAGAATTAGAATTACTTCAGATGAGCGGTGGAACGCAAGTCCTTCCCTTGTGAATGCGCCTGGTGAAAGCATGGTCAACTCGTGGCACTGGTAACTATTTCCTGTCTCATTCGACACCCCTTCACATTAGAGTCATCAGACAAAGTTCTATTGACTGCTGACATCGTAGGAAGTGAAAGGCGTAGGAAGTGAAAACTCATCCATATCTCGCTGTAATTTCAATGATATCTTGGTTGAAAATATGCCACCTCCAGAAAAATAAACAGGAAGTGGAATTTATCAGGTTTTTGCCTGCTATATGAGTTCTGTTATACTCACAGACATAATTCAAATAGTTTTAGTAACTTCATAGTGTTTTCTATCCAATACTAATAATAATAATATGCAAATATTAGCAACTATGACTGAGGAGCAGGCCATTTGATATGGGCACCTTTCATCCAAGCTACTCAATACTGCCCCTGCAGCCATAAGAAGTTAATCTGGTAAACTGGGAAGTGGAGGGGGGGGGGAAATAGGTCAAATCATGACATCAGTGATTTTCAGGTTAGAGAAAGATGCCAGAGTTTCTGAATATGAATTCCGAATTGACCGTACAAAAAAATCCCAGGCTGAGCTCGTTGTTTTCAGAGTTCCCAGTTGTCTTGAACGCACTGATGTCGGACGTCAGAGATTGCCGACTTCCAAGTTGGTTTGAATGCACCAGGCTACCTCTTATTTCTGAATAGGGCTACCTCCTACAAAGACGCCCTTGTGTCTGTATTGATGATAAATTGGCATATCTACACAGTAATAGTGGCTGGCTGCGATATCAACTAGCCTAATAATTTTTGTATTGAGGTGATATGCCTATTTTAGCTAAATCGACAAATTAAATTGATTAGATTACTCTGGCAATGAAAAATATTTTTTACAAAATCATGTACATGATTTGTAAGGCGTTCATGGTGAGATCTTTAATAATAAACTAAACAGACAAATTAACACGTGACGCGTAACCAGTGGCGTACCATGGGCCTGGGGCCTGGGCCTTCAGTGAGGTCCTACACAGTCCCACCTGAATTAATCCACCTCTTATTACCATCATTATGATGCCATGGCTCTAGACACTATAAATTTAGACAGAAACGCAGTATAACCAGGCGTTGCATCACCTTGAAATTGACATTTTTATTCAGATAATTGCAGGGGAAGAGTACAATACAGTACAGTTCAACTAATAGGCAAGAACATAGTCGAGTGCAACAGAGTTATATTAATATTCTTCTTCTGTCCATTTCTGGTCCAAACTTTGAGCATTAAGACCCCCCCCCCAAAAATACAATGTGTTCACTAAACAGCGCATTGTCGCACCCAAAGCAGTTTCACCGTGATGATAAAGACACAACTATTCACTGAAAATAAAAGATAGAAAACAAATCATTTGCAACATAGGCTATTTGACATTTTTATTTTGTTAATATATCGGCTATTTAATATTAACCAAATAAAATGCAAAAAAAAATTTGTGTCCCTAAATGAAAGTTACTGTTTACCCAAAAACATGACACAATCAATGAGTCTTTTCAATATTTCCCTATTTTTCTTCACCTTTTCATTGTGCAGCTCCGTTGCCCTGCGCACTTGTTCATTGAGCTGTAGATCCACTCGGGTGTCCCCAAAAGTTTTCAAAAGCACCATTGCTAGTAAGTGCCCAGCCATACTTTGGTGTCTCGTTGCTGCCTTGGTTAGACAACTCAAGTTTGCAAAGCCAGTGTGGCTCCAAACACCAAATCGATCACTTGCAAATAATAGGAATTCCCAGCAGTACAGTTTGCAGTGCTTCTCGGAGCCTGTGAGCCATTGATAGTGCTCGTAGTTGGAACTTTGAAACTGGCCAACGAACCCCTTTCCCGCCTGTGACAGGCTTTGTAGCGTCGGCGTCGGGCGACCTCTCCTTGCAATGTCTAACTTTTCTTGAAAAGTTCATCTTGAGAATGGCATTATAATTATATCCTCGACCAAATCGATTTCTTCTCATCCGTCCGCCATTGTGGGTTGAAAACAGCTTAGTAGTACGCAAATTAATTAGTTTATCAAATTCAGTTTCCTAGTTCTGAGGTTCTGCATAGACATGCCCATAGGACCTGCTTCTCAATATTGGTAATCCAATCAAAAGACGTGCACGCACTACGCCTGCTAGCTGGCTCCTGTGTAACACTGGAGCCAGCCAGCAGGCGTACAATAGCCAACTCTAAAGCTGATTGGTTGACACTAAATTTTCATTTCCATTCACTTTAAGCTACAAGCGCCCGCACTGTTGATTCTGAAGGCCTGAGGGCAGATCTTAGACCCCTGGCAACACATGATGACTGAATATGATTGGATGAAAGATCTAACATAAAGACCAGCCCTCCAAATCTCAACCTGGTGCTGAAAGCAGTGCAACCAAGAGGAAAGTTATGAAATGAAGAGTATAACTCTTACTCTGGGGAATAATTTAATACATATTTGTGGGAAAATATATTTAAAAAAATATATATTCTGATGATGTTTAGGCCAGCAGAGAAGGCCTTGCTGGCCCTGACGGCCCACCACTGCGCGGTAACACGTAGATGTAAGATTGTTCATAATAAACTTACAAGCAAACTGACAGATGACGGGTCAGTGACACGTTACACAACGTAAACACTACATCTACATGACGTGTCACGTGAAGTGAACACGTCGGCAGTTTGACGCCATAGAAAAAAACTTGTCTCCATTGACAGTCCATGTTAATTCATGGCGGTATTTTATGGCGCTAGGAAGACGTTAAGTGACTTCATGAGAGTAGCTTCACACGGCTTAATTACGGCCCTTATCACCCCCCATACAAACTGACACATGACGTGACGTGTCAGTTTCACCTGTACACGAGGTGAACACTATGTCTGTCTACACGACGTGTACGTGTCACATTACATTAACATGAGGTAAATGTGTCGGCAGTTTGAGGATGCCTTAGCCTGTTATGGCTGCTGTCCCTGTACAGGGATCAACATCAGGGGAAATTTCAGTCACAACTAAAAATACAATTTCGTAACATTAAACATTCTTGAAAATGCAAGTGTCTTACACCCTTCAAAAGATTAGAATCTTGGTAATCAAACTACGTTTTCCAATTTAAAATAGCTATTACAGAGAACAAATCCCATGCTTTTGTTTGAGAAGAGCAATCAAGAACAGAAACATTTTCTGCCATGACAGGTTTTACACATTTACATCTGAAGGTAAAATTATGACTTACATTCTGATATCTTGCTCTTATTTCTCTTCCTGAGTATCCCATTGATCAAACGAAGTTCCGTTTTCTTTGATAAAATCCATTTTTATAGCCTAAATCTAAACATTTTGTAAACTATTTGTGCCGTGAATTGCATCTCTATAATTTTTTTACGGAGCATTCGGCGTGATTCGCCCCTGTAAACAATCGTTTACATAGTCATGGTGGGTGTCAGTGCATTCCTATGGATGTTTGAAACACAGTCAAACATCGTTGTTTTTTTTGCGGGGAGAATTGACCTAAGTGAGCTGATTTGAAGACAAGGATAAATGACTACCTGACGCACCAATAATTTTAGTGAAGCTTCATTGATTGACTATAGTTCTGCCCAATGACCACTGATCTTCTTGAAATCTAGCTGGGTAGATAGCCAATGAGCTGAGGTAAACGCCAGTATGTAATGGTTTGGGGTTTTCGCCTTGACGATCAGAGGGGTTGCTGTAAAGTCTTTTTACGTGCAGCTGTATTTCGGAAAGTTGTAGTTTCAACGATTTAATTGAAGATATCCTGGCGAATACTTCATGTAAAGCGAAGTCAAACTCTAAAGTAAAAGTGAAAGTGAGACAGATTTTTTGTTTGAGGAATCTTGGAGTGTTATCATTCAAACGAACTGAGGAGCTGTTTCTGCAAGGACAGGACGTACTTCTGGACGGCTAAGTGCTAATGCCGTTTTATGAAATATAAAAATATATATATATTATATATATTTAAAAAAAAATATATATATACATATATATATTTTTTTTTTGCAATGAAATGTGTAATTTGTTTTTGTGTGTTGGTTTGTTTGGGTATATATATATAAATATATATACACATACACAACAATGGCCGGAGTTGAATGGAACACCTTAGTGACTGTGCCCTCTGCTCTATACAATCAATACATATGTTTATCTTATGTCATGATAAAAGGCTCATACAATACAATTTTTTTTAAATATTTTCTTTCACAGTGATAGCAACTCAGACTGGGAGGCCCCGGTGCCAAGCTGCCCGCTCTACCTGTGCCCCCAGTGGTGTTCATATGCCACAGTTCATTACACGATGTGTACGTGTCACATTACATTAACATGAGGTAAATGTGTCGGCAGTTTGAGGATGCCTTAGAAAAAAACTTGTCTCCATTCATAGTCCATGTTCATTTATGGCGGTATTTTATGGTCCTAGGCGGTGCTTAATTTGAAAACTGGGAGGTGCTGGAACAAAAAGTGAGCGCAAGAGGGGGGAGACCTGGGGTGCTCTGAGGTACCAGACTGCACGAGAAAAACTTAAAAAACGTTATAATAACAAAACATTGCATGCATATCATCACATTGATATAGTGGCATAGAGCAGTAGAGTAGAGGCATTACAGAATTTGCACACATGGGGAAAGTTTTAGTGGCCTAGGTATGTGAAAATCTTTGCCTTTTATTAAACAAACTTTTTTCATGCAATTCTACGTCCTAAATAAAAACGACCTTGTCTTGAATTAGGTAGTTAAGCCTATGTGTGGAGACACATATTGCAGGCTACAATATGAGGAAATTATAGTCCTAAAAATGATATCCAGTTTCACTGACTCACCCAATAATGCGCAGCTTACTCGCTGGTGATGGCCGATGCACTCATGCCAAAAGCCTCTTTCTCTATTTTCAGCAAGAGAAATTTCCTTTCCAACCTGTGTTTACCTGTGACTGTATTTGAAATATTGAAAAATGGCCTGTTTTGTCTGCATGCTGTTTGTTCAATGACAGATTTTCTGCGCGTTCCCAACTGCAAGCTATGCCTTGTTTTTGGGCTACACTCCACAGCTAGGCTATTTGATCCTCTGGGGCAAAAATACAGGCTTTCTCATGGTGTAGTAGGCTATTCTGAGTTATTAAATGTATTTCTAAACAGACAGCAATAACTAACATTTTCTCCAAATGTATTTCAATTTATCAGGGGTGCTGCAGCTCCTCCAGAAACCTTTGCGCGGCTATGATTCTATAAGGAACTAAATTATGAAGTGCAATCCTAGGGAGATGTCTGTCAGAGCAGAGAGTGGGAGTGAATCTCATTCTAGTTCTGAGAGAGACAGGCACATTTTTCACACAACCAAGGCCACGCATTGGTCTCATACAGGTTACAATGTTGCTCAAACCAGAAATATCAGGCAAAGGCTGAAAATCTACTTTTTCACATTACATTTTTTGGATTAACATCTGGCCACTCTACCATAAAGGCCAGATCGGTGGAATGCTGCAGAGATGGGTGTCCTCCTGGAAGGTTCTCCAATCTCCACAGAGGAACACCGGAGCTGTGTCAAAGTGGCTATCAAGTTCTTGGTCACCTCCTTGACCAAGGCCCTTCTCCCCCGATTGCTCAGTTTCGCCGGGAGGCCAGCCTTAGGAAGAGTCTTGGTGGTTCCAAACTTCTTCCATTTAAGAATGATGCAGGCCACTGTGTTCTTGGTGACATTCAATGCTGCAGAAATGTTTTAATACCGTTCCCCAGATCTGTGCCTCAACACAATACGGACAATTCCTTCGACCTCATGGCTTGGGTTTTGTTCTGATATGCACTGTCAACTGTGGGACCTTATATAGACAGGTGTGTGACTTTCCACATAATTTCCAATCAATTGAATTTACCACTGGTGGACTCCAATCAAGTTGTAGAAACATCTCAAGGATGATCAATGGAAATAGGATGACCCTGAGCTCAACTTCGAGACTCATAGCAAAGTGTCTGAATGCTTAAGTAAATAAGGTAATTCTGTTTGAAATGTTTTAAACATTTGCAAAAATGTATAAAACACGGTTTTCGCTATGGCATTATGGGGTTTTGTGTGGAGATTGGGAAGGGAAAATAAATATTTAATTAATTTTAGAATAAGGCTGTAATGTAACAAAATGTGGTAAACATCAAGGGGTCTGAATACTTTCCAAATGCACTGTATGTTTTGTATGTAAATGTATCTACGTCTCTCTGGATCTATCCTCCCTTTCCTGTGTTCGGTCTTAACCTTTCTGCCTTCGTCTCTGTCTGGTGCAAGCTGCAGCAACCTTAATGACAAACTTCTCCATCTCACTATCTCAAGAATGTTTATAGGTCAGTTGTTTGACATACTAGTCTGGAAAATATTGTGTTGAAAGACATTGGTCCATAGATGCCATATATATATATATATATATATATATATATATATATATATATATATATATGCCATATATACAGTGGGGAGAACAAGTATTTGATACACTGCCGATTTTGTAGGTTTTCCTACTTACAAAGCATGCAGAGGTCTGTAATTTTTATCATAGGTACACTTCAACTGTGAGAGACGGAATCTTAAAAAAAAATCCAGAAAATCACATTGTATGATTTCTAAGTAATTAATTTGCAATTTATTGCATGACATAAGTATTTGATCACCTACCAACCAGTTACAATTCCATCTCTCACAGACCTGTTAGTTTTTCTTTAAGAATCCCTCCTGTTCTCCATTCATTACCTGTATTACCTGCACCTGTTTGAACTCGTTACCTGTATAAAAGATACCTGTCCACACACTCAAACAGACTCCAACCTCTCCACAATGGCCAAAACCAGAGAGCTGTGTAAGGACATCAGGGATAAAATTTTAGACCTGCACAAGGCTGGGATGGGCTACAGGACAATAGGCAAGCAGCTTGGTGAGAAGGCAACAACTGTTGGCGCAATTATTAGAAAATATAAGAAGTTCAAGATGACGGTCAATCACCCTCGGTCTGGGGCTCCATGCAAGATCTCACCTCATGGGGAATCAATGATCATGAGGAAGGTGAGGGATCAGCCCAGAACTACACGGCAGAACCTGGTCAATGACCTGAAGGGAGCTGGGACCACAGTCTCAAAGAAAACCATTAGTAACACACCACGTCGTCATGGATTAAAATCCTGCAGCGCACGTAAGGTCCCCCTTGCTCAAGCCAGCGCATGTCCAGGTCCGTCTGAAGTTTGCCAATGACCATCTGGATGATCCAGAGGAGGAATGGGAGAAGGTCATGTGGTCTGATGAGACAAAAATAGAGCTTTTTGGTCCAAACTCAACTCGCCGTGTTTGGAGGAAGAAGAAGGATGAGTACAACCCCAAGAACACCATCCCAACTGTGAAGCATGGAGGTGGAAACATCAGTCTTTGGGGATGCTTTTCTGCAAAGGGGACAGGACGACTGTACCGTATTGAGGGGAGGATGGATGGGGCCATGTATCGCGAGATCTTGGCCAACAACCTCCTTCCCTCAGTAAGAGCATTGAAGATGGGTCGTGGCTGGGTCTTCCAGCATGACAACGGTCTGAAACGCACAGCCAGGGAAACTAAGGAGTGGCTCCGTAAGAAGCATCTCAAGGTCCTGGAGTGACCTAGCCAGTCTCCAGACCTGAACCCAAAAGAAAATCTTTGGAGGGAGCTGAAAGTCCGTATTGCCCAGCGACAGCCCCGAAACCTGAAGGATCTGGAGAAGGTCTGTATGGAGGAGTGGGCCAAAATCCCTGCTGCAGTGTGTGCAAACCTGGTCAAGAACGACAGGAAACGTATGATCTCTGTAATTGCAAGCAAAGGTTTCTGTACCAAATATTAAGTTCTGCTTTTCTGATGTATCAAGTACTTATGTCATGCAATAAAATGCAAATGAATTACTTAATCATACAATGTGATTTTCTGGAGGTCAGTTATGGGCAACTGGCGGGCCACAAAGGCCTTGGCTCAATTTCCCTCTGAAAATAAAAATGTTCTATTTTCAGGCTAATAATAGCATTCTAATTCCTAATTCAATGGTCAATCTAAGGTCTCTCACACCAGTCTCGCTTATCGTGTGTCCCCTGCCCAGTATTCATGGATACAGCTCTCAGATGATAAACATATGTTCCGTGCAATTTTAAGATCATTTGGACTACATTGATGTTGACATTTTAAAATGGTTAGGTAAAGGACTTTGTTATGGTTTAGGGTAGGGATGTCCCAAGGATTCCAGTTAGCATTGCCCATAAACATTTAGGAGCAATTGATGCAAGGACTGGCCATCCATTATATACAAATTATAGTTTTAACCATGTTTTGAGGCTATACAGTCTTTTTTCAGTTAAAAAGGCCTATGATTGGTTCTGATGGGAAGAACAGTTACACTAAGCTCAACAAGCATTTATATATTATTTTCTTCAAGAATCAATGGGTATACAGTGCCCAGATCAGGCTCAGGGCGACTGCCTTCAGATTCACATTTTAAGTATTTGGCACACAGTGGTGGAAGGTACAGTATTGCATTTAAAAAAAATGGTAAACCAGAATGGATGGACTGCAATTGTTGTTCAACAAATAATATGTTATTATGAGTGAAAACTGTTGTCATACATATGTTTCAGGCTGTGAACAGTCGGAGTATTTGGCAAATGGTGGTGGAAGGTGGAGACTGTCCATCAGAGGGTGGAGAGAGAACCTGCTGGAAGGTATACAAACAAGAAGACATACAGTACATTTGAGCACATTGCTTTACATGGGGTTCAAGTGAAAGATGGGATCAAACACTAATCATTCAACCTCTGTTGAACATTATACTTAGTTTATTTTTTATAGATTTGCTTTTCAATGAAAGAAGACAGCAGCTGATTGACCCATTGACTGTACAGGGTCAACCATGAATAGTTTTGCAAAACGATTTATAGTTTTGTTGTCAACCACTAGCTAGGTCCAAATAATTCAGTTTGTGAACGTTACACAGAACCAGCGGGACCATATACAGTGGGGCAAAAAAGTATTTAGTCAGCCACCAATTGTGCAACTTCTCCCACTTAAAAAGATTAGAGAGGCCTGTAATTTTCATCAAAAGGTACACTTCAACTATGACAGATAAAATGAGAAGAAAAAAAATCCATAAAATCACATTGTAGGATTTTTAATTTATTTATTTGCAAATTATGGTGGAAAATAAGTATTTGGTCAATAACAAAAGTTTATCAATACTTTGTTATATACCCTTTGTTGGCAATGACAGAGGTCAAACGTTTTCTGTAAGTCTTCAAAAGGTTTTCACACACTGTTGCTGGTATTTTGGCCCATTCCTCCATGCAGATCTCCTCTAGAGCAGTGATGTTTTGGGGCT
This sequence comes from Oncorhynchus masou masou, assembly GCF_036934945.1. Taxonomy (NCBI): domain Eukaryota; kingdom Metazoa; phylum Chordata; class Actinopteri; order Salmoniformes; family Salmonidae; genus Oncorhynchus; species Oncorhynchus masou. Next base: position 57,783,348 of record NC_088217.1, read on the forward strand.
GTTGCTGGGCAACACGGACTTTCAACTCCCTCCAAAGATTTTCTATGGGGTTGAGATCTGGAGACTGGCTAGGCCACTCCAGGACCTTCAAATGCTTCTTACGAAGACACTCCTTCGTTGCCCGGGCGGTGTGTTTGGGATCATTGTCATGCTGAAAGACCCAGCCACGTTTCATCTTCAATGCCCTTGCAGATGGAAGGAGGTTTTCACTCAAAATCTCATGATACATGGCCCCATTCATTCTTTCCTTTACACGGATCAGTCGTCCTTGTCCCTTTGCAGAAAAACAGCCCCAAAGCATGATGTTTCCACCCCCATGCTTCACAGTAGGTATGGTGTTCTTTGGATGCAACTCAGCATTCTTTGTCCTCCAAACACGACGAGTTGAGTTTTTACCAAAAAGTTATATTTTGGTTTCATCTGACATTCTCCCAATCTTCTTCTGGATCATCCAAATGCTCTCTAGCAAGCTTCAGACGGGCCTGGACATGTACTGGCTTAAGCAGGAGGACACGTCTGGCACTGCAGGATTTGAGTACCTGGCGGCATAGTGTGTTACTGATGGTAGGCTTTGTTACTTTGGTCCCAGCTCTCTGCAGGTCATTCACTTGATCCCCCCCCGTGTGGTTCTGGGATTTTTGCTCACCGTTCTTGTGATCATTTTGACCCCACGGGGTGAGATCTTGCGTAGAGCCCCAGATCGAGGGAGATTATCAGTGGTCTTGTATGTCTTCCATTTCCTAATAATTGCTCCCACAGTTGATTTCTTCAAACCAAGCTGCTTACCTATTGCAGATTCAGTCTTCCCAGCCTGGTGCAGGTCTACAATTTTGTTTCTGGTGTCCTTTGACAGCTCTTTGGTCTTGGCCATAGTGGAGTTTGGAGTATGACTGTTTGAGGTTGTGGACAGGTGTTTTTTATACTGGTAACAAGTTCAAACAGGTGCCATTAATACAGGTAACGAGTGGAGGACAGAGGAGCCTCTTAAAGAAGAAGTTACAGGTCTGAGAGAGCCAGAAATCTTGCTTGTTTGTAGGTGACCAAATACTTATTTTCCACCATAATTTGCAAATAAATTCATTAAAAATCCTACAATGTGATTTTCTGGATTTTTTTTCTAATTTTGTCTGTCATAGTTGAAGTGTACATATGACTAAAATTACAGGCCTCTCTCATCTTTTTAAGTGGGAGAACTTGCACAATTGGTGGCTGACTAAATACTTTTTTGCCCCACTGTATATATATACAGTACCAGTAAAACGTTTGGACACATCTACTCATTCCAGGGTTTTCTTTTCTATTTTCTACATTGTAGAATAATAGTGAAGACATCAAAACTATGAAATAACACATATGGAATCATGTAGTAACCAATAAAGATGATTCAAAGTAGCCACCCTTTTCCTTGATGACAGCTTTGCACATTCTGCATTCTCTCAACCAGCTTCATGAGGTAGGCACCTGGAATGCATTTCAATTAAAAGTTAATTTGTGTAATTTCTTTCCTTCTTAATGCGTTTGAGCCAATCAGTTGTTGTGACAAGGTAGGGGTGGAAGATAGCCCTATTTGGTAAAAGACCAAGTCCATATTATGGCAAGAACAGCTCAAATAAGCAAAGAGAAATGACAGTCCATCATTACTTTAAGACATGAAGGTCAGTCAATGAGGAACATTTTAAGAACTTTGAAAGTTTCTTCAAGTGCAGTCACCAAAATCATCAAGCTCTATGATGAAACTGGCTCTCATGAGGACCACCACAGGAAAGGAAGAACCAGTTACTTATTTTGCAGAGGATAAGTTCATTAGAGTTACCAACCTCAGATTGCAGCCCAAATAAATGCTTTACAGAGTTCAAGTCCAAAAAATAAAACAAATATTTCACCTTTATTTAACCAGGTAGGCCAGTTGAGAACAAGATCTCATTAACAACTGCGACCTGGCCAAAACAAAGCAAAGCAGTGTGACAAAAACAACAGAGTTACACATGGTATAAGCAATCATACAGTCAATAACACAACAGAAACATCTGTATACAGTGTGCGCAAATCAAGTAAGGAGGTAAGGCAATAAATAGGCCAATAGTGGCGAAGTAATTACAATTTAGCAATTTACACTGGAGTGATATGTGCAGATGAGGATGTGCAAATACTGGTGTGCAAAACAGCAGAAAAACAAAAACAAATATGGGGATGAGGTAGGTAGTTGGTTGGTTGGATGGACTATTTACAGAGGGGCTGTGTACAGCAGAAGCGATAGGTAAACTGCTCTGACAGCTGATGCTTAAGTAGCAGACACATCTCAACATCACCTGTTCAGTGGCCTCCCGAGTGGCGCAGTGATCTAAGGCACTGCATCACAGTTGCTAGCTGTGCCACTAGAGATCCTGGTTTGAGTCCAGGCTCTGTCGCAGCCGGCCACGACTGGGAGACCCAGCGTTGACCGGGTTAGGGGAGGGTTTGGTCGGCAGGGATGTCCTTGTCCTAATGCGCTCTAGTGACTCCTGTGGTGGGCCAGGCGCATGGATGATGACACGGTTGCCAGGTGTACTGTGTATCCTCCGACACATTGGTGTGGCTGACTTCCGGGTTAGGTGGGGATTGTGTCAAGAAGCAGTGTGGCTTGGTTGGGTTGTATTTTGCATGGCTCTCGACCTTTGCCATTTTCTTTAACCTGTCTAGGACCGCTAGCGGAACCCACCGCAGCAGCGAGTGAAAGTGCAGGGCGCCAAATTCAAAACAACAAAAATCTCATAATTAAAATTCCTCAAGCATACAAGTATTTTACACCATTTTAAAGATACAATTCTCGCTAATCCAGCCACAGTGTCTGATTTCAAAAAGGATTTACAGCGAAAGCACCATAAACGATTATGTTAGGTCACCACCAAGCCACAGAAAAATACAGCGATTTTTCCTACCAAAGAGGGGAGTCACAAAAACCAGAAATAGAGATACAATTAATCCCTAAGCTTTGATGATCTTCATCAGATGACACTAATAGGACTTCATGTTACACAATACATATATATTTTGTTTGATAAAGTTTATATTTATAAAAAAAAAATCAGAGTTTACATTGGTGCGTTACGTTCAGTAGTTCTAAAACATGTGGTGATTGTGCAGAGAGCCACATCAATTTACAAAAATACTCATAATAAAAATTGATAAAGATACGACTATTATACATGAAACTTTAGATAAACTTCTCCTTAATGCAACCACTGTGTCAGATTTCAAAAAAAGAAAGCCAACCATGCAATAATCTGAGTACAGCCTTAAGACAACAAAGCAACCAAAAAGATACCCGCCATATTGGGTAAGTCAACATTACTCAGAAATAGCATTTTAAATATTCACTTAACTTTGATGATCTTCATCAGAATGCACTCCCAGGAATCCCAGTTCCACCATAAATGTTTAATTTGTTCGATAATGTCCATCAGTTATGTTCAAATATCTTCTTTTATCAAAAGCACGTTCAGGTCGCGCCGAATGTCGGACCAAAAGTTCAAAAGGTTCTGTTACAGCTCGTAGAAACATGCCAAACTAAGTATGGAATCAATCTTTAGGATGTTTTTAACATAAAACTTCATTAATATTCCAACCGGACAATTCCTTTGTCTATACAAATGAAGTGGAACGTAGCTACCTTTCACGTGAACGCTCCAGACCGAGGCTGTGGCACTCTGCCAGACCACTCACTCAAAGAGCCCTTATGAGCCCCTCCTTTAGAGTAGAATCCTCAAAACAGGTTCAAAATACTGTTGACATCTAGTGGAAGCCATGGGAAGTGAAACATAACTAATATCACCCTGTATCTTCAATGGGGGCTGAGTTGAAAAAGTACAAACCTCAGATGGCTGGCATTTTATTTCTCAGGTTTTTGCCTGCCATATGAGTTCTGTTATACCCCCAGACATCATTCAAACAGTTTTAGAAACGTCAGAGTGTTTTCTATCCAATACTAATAATACTATGCATATATTAGCATCTGAGACAAAGTAGGAGGCAGTTCACTCTGGGCACGCTATTCATCCAAAAGTGAAAATGCTGCTCCCTATCCCAAAAAGGTTAAATCTGAAAACATTGCAAAGCCATGCCCATTTTCTGTTGAATTGCAGTATGGGCCCTAAAGGCATGGAAATAGGGTCCACTGCTTGTATATTTCGGGTTGCGCTTCAAAATCATTAAAGACACACCCTCCGCCACTTACCCTTATGCCCTTGGGGGAATCCCTGTCACCATCTTGGCCGTCGGTTCAAACGAATAGCCTAAAACAAGGGAAGTTTGCAATGTAAGGCCCTCAGCCCTCGTTTCTGATTGAGTTTGCGTGTACAATCATGTTCACTTCGGGGCCTGAAACGTCCCATAATTCATTCCTTCCTCCATTATTGATAGGCCTAAATTTTTAGAAGAAAAAAAAACATTATACCTCCTAGACCTATGCTGTAACAATGAGGAATTTATTATTGTTGGAACACAACACTAGGCTACGCTAGGCTGTAAATTGCAATGATGTAAAATTACATTAGGCCACTCATATGGTGTATTTTGTCAGGATGTATCAGCGAATAGACCTACTATAGAAAAATAGGCTATAGACTATGACACTGAGATGTGCTGTCTGTCGTGGATCATGTATCCCAAGTCATCTTATAATTAACGTAGCCACCAGCCATTATACCAGCCAGGTTTGGCCGATGGACTTACATTTTTAGAATTAGTGTGAGTTGGGTAAAAAAAAAAAAAATTCATTTATAGCATAAATTCTCTATGGTCCTTCTCCATCTAATAGCCTAATGGGACGAATTTTAGCATGCAAATGACCTAGCTAATTAGAGGTGAAATTATTATATTTATTAGTTTTTAGCTCTTCCATCACGTGCCAAATAAAAACCTCATATTTCCCTACTTCTGAAAAAGTTAATCGGGACAGATGCTTTAGTGGAACTCGCCCGAGTAACATTAGCCGGAACCCAGAGTAGTTTGATTCTACCGGAGTCGATGCTGAGTTCCCCTGAGTCTCAAACTGAATAGGCCCGAACCCACCGTGTTGACTGGGGTCAGATAGTCACACAGCTTTTACTTTGAAGACAGCTAGCACACACGCTTCCAGTTCGAGCCCCTCCTCTCTACGCCAACACCGTCTCTGTTCATTAATTCAATCTTGTGGACGAAATATGAATTAACGCATTCGAAAGGATTATCCGTCTTAGTTAAATTCGGATATTGCTTGAAAGAACCATACACGAATCGGTCGGGAACCCTGCACTTGAATTTGGCTATCTCTGATCATTTTTGTGCCCATGACATTTCCGTAGATGGACGTTTCGCGTGTCTTGGATTGGCCACTTTATTTACTCTGATTGTCCCTTCGCGAGACCAGTGGTATTCCTTCCGGAAGATCAACGCCTCAGTGTCGCGCTAACATATTTTGGTGAAGGTCGTGAGTTCTTCTTGTAAGTATTTAGTAAATGTGAACGCTAAATCGAATACTTTCCATTTAATCTGTACAGAAAATATGTAATTCAAGGTGTTGAAATGTTATGATTCTGTCCATTGCATAGTAATATTATAATTGTCGACATTGCCCTCTAGTTTGTTGCATCGTTTGCTAGCTAGCTACTTTAGCCTCGGACTGTCAACGTTCTATTTTCAATGCACTTTTCAGTGGTTGGTGTTGTAGATATTTATTTATTCTTCCGGTAAAACTATAGCTAGCAACCAAATTGCCGCAAACGTTTTATTTTTTTATTTTTTCCCCCCGAATATTGAAATACTGTTAAATTGCCATTGTGTTGATGCAAATAATCAGGTAGGCATAGGCTACTTTGTAGTTATATTAATTGCCTTCCATCTATCCGCAAAATATTAGGCTGTCATTAGCATCGCTAACTGCTACACGAAGTGTTAGACATAGTAGCCCTTCATCATCGCACACAGCAGGGCTCTACATTCAGGTACATTTGCCAGTGGCTCAAACCTACTGACCGAATGAGGAAAAAAATAATAATAACTGGGTCACGTCAAGATCTGACAGGAAAGCGAATGATACATGTTCCTGAAATGAACGTGATTCTCTTTCATGTGTGGGGTGAGCAAGTAGCCTATACAGTGTTTTATACAGACATTGGCAAGTCAAATATGTTTTTTCAAGCAATTAATTGTAATAATTTAAGGACCTAATTTACGTTTTATATTTAATTATTGTAACAGTCTACAGGGGAAAAAATCTCCCAAATATATATATATATATATGCAAAAAAAGTATGCATTTCCACTAAGAATAATGCCTTTTTTAAATGTTTTTTTTATAGGCCTACCGAATTACATTATTCATTGACATTCACATTATTTTAAAGTAATCAAATATGTCCACATTGCTTGACTAAATAGACAAAATGTTCCTGACACAAACACACGAATAAAGTCTGTCCATGTCTTGTCAGTCTTGCCGTTTGATATATTGAAGAGTTGTTGAGGGGTTACTGTATCATGTTTTAAAACGAGAAAGTGACCAAAAACCAGGTTCCCTTTGTAATGGAACGCTTTGTATTGAAAACATTTTGTTTTGCGCAGTAGAACTCCTAAATCGGCTACCATAACTTCAATGACTTTTCAAGGACCAAGGAGCCGAGGGGAAATGTCAGATTTTCAAGTTAAGCTGTGATGACTGAACTTTGCCCGCATATATTCAACCAAGTGTTTAAAAGTTAAAATACCTGGTTTGTATACCCAGTCATGCCTTAGCAGTTACTGGTAGAGCTATCATAACTTGGAACATCTTTCCAACCTCTAATGCTGTTGGTCTTTGCTCCAACAGCCAGCTGTTTGAGAGCTGCGTGCTTTCTGCCCGACATTATCTATAGCAGGAATGGGCAAATTTGAGGGTGGGGGCCACAAAAAATCTGAACTCGTGAGGGGCCGCTGTTGCTCATTTTTCTTCTCAACTTTCCAGGTACTCCACAATGTCTCTGGCTAAGCCTGCAATGCGAGGACTCCTCGGGAAGCGTCTGAGGTTCCACCTGCCCATCGCCTTCGCTCTATCAGTGGTGGCTGCAGCAGCTTTCAAGGTCAGCTGATGGATGCTAATAATTTGCCAATTTAAAAAAATAATAATAATAATCTTGAGGCTCTGGGTAGAGAAGTGTAAAACGAAAGAGTTAAAGTCCATCATGGAATTGATGTTACCACATTGAATGGATGTCTTCAGGAACAGGCATGATGTAAATACTTTGTCTTCTCAGTACGGCGTAACAGAACCAAGGAAACAGGCCTATGCCGATTTCTACAAACATTATGATGCCACAAAGGAGTTCAACAACATGAGGGAAGCTGGTATTTTTGAAAGTGTCAGGCCAACTGGTGAATAAATCCCTGTGAGTATTTTGCGACCAATTAGGCATAATTTATCTATTTATTAGGCTAGTGTTTTTCACTTCTTGTCCGGTAGGTCTTGGGTGTGTGCAGGCTTTTGTCCCAGCCAGCAGCGCACCTGGGTTGTGTTCTGTAGGCACCAGTCATTAGGTGTTTCAATGTGTAAGTGTGCAAGTATTTCAAAATGTTGTTGCCTATTGAACACACCTTTTGAATCATCTAAACAAGGTCTTCAGATGATTCGTTGGTGCTGGGTTAGGAGAACAAAGGCATACTGCGGTCCTCTTGGTGGATATCTTTGTAATCAATTGTCAAATTTTCATTGTTATAACTGCAGTACTGTGCAACATCTTATGCTGTCTCCCTTTGTATTACAGGTTGCATTCCTGGTCTGATGTTCCTGCTCTGTGATTAACTGATCGAACATTGCTGTTATGTTCTCATAAATAAACTTCTCTCTATGGGTTGCTCTGTCTCATCGTTTTGAATTATCACACAAATTGTGAAAGAAACAGTTTTGCTCAAGAAAGCAACATAGCTATCATTCTCAGATTACCAGTTGAAGTCAAATAAAATGTTATACAACTGGTGTAGGCCTTACAGTGAAATACTTACAAGTCCTGAACCAACAATGCGATTAAGAAAAATATCCAGCAGTAAAATAACAATAGCTTGGCTATATACAGGAGATACCAGTACAGTGTGGGGTGGACACCGGTTAATTGAGGTAATATGTACACGTAAAGTCAGTGCTTCCATAGCTACAGAATTGTTAATGGGATGTGATGCTCCATAACCGATGCAGCTTGGCTGATGGAAAGCCTTGCAAGGATTTTTTTCAAATAACCTGTTCTTGACGTTGCTTTCTTTTGTTCTGGATTCAGCAAAAAGTATATTTTTATAAATGTCTGTGTCCAGTTGCAGATGGTTCTCTAGCAAATATTCAGAAAGCTAAACCCACATTTTGCACCAAGTGATGAGTTCCTTCACCATTTTAGCTGCCAGATATCTTGCATTTCCCAACATCTTTGCAGGACTTAGTCATTTCTATGCAACACTGCGAAGTGTGGAAGTAGATGACAGCGCATCGCAGTCGACCAAAACCAAGATCTGCTCACTTGAGGCATTTCTCAATACAAAACGTGGATTTAATATCTTGATAAAAAGTCTCTGGTTTTTGGAGAACCACCTGCAATTGGACATGTTTTATAAGATTCTCTTTTGACTGAATCGAGAAAGAAAGTTTTACGAACTTGTTAGTAAAAAAATATTCCTTGCAAACTTTTCCATTAGCGAAAGAGTAACTGGTATGGAGCATTACATATCCCGTTAACAATTCTGTTGCTTTCTTGGGAGGGTTTCATTGCTAGTTTAGGTGTAAATTAAATTGCTACTACATCAGCTTATTGCTGGAACTGGGTGGAAGTATGGTACGGTAAAGATGGTGGAATCATGTTCTATCAGACGGGTGAAATTAAAGTAAACGGACGGTAGGCAATTAAGGTCACGTTATGAAAACTTAAGACACTGAAGCGGCCTTTCTGCTGACTGAAAAACACCAAAAGAAAGATGCCCAGGGACCCTGCTCATCTGCGTGAATGTGCCTTAGGCATGCTGCAAGGAGGTATGAGGACTGCAGATGTGGCCAGGGAATTAAGTTGTAATGTCCGTACTGTGAGATGCCTAAGACAGCGCTACAGGGAGACGGGACTAACTATATTTAGGACTAACATATTCCTTGCCACCCATTCTGAAACTAACTGGCGCCGAAGGGGCTGGCTGCCATTTTACAGGCTCCTAACCAACTGCTCAAACCTGTACCCCCGCACATTGACTTGGTAACAGTACCCCCTGTATTATAGCCTCATTATTGTTATTTTACTGTGTTACTTATTAATTTTTTTTTACTTTAGTTTATTTGGTAAATATTTTCTTAACTCTTTCTTGAACTGCATTGTTGGTTAAGGGCTTGTAAGTAAGCCCTTTTGTTCTGTTAGACAGGTAACTCTTTATCCACGATTTAGCACGGGGTCTAAATCCATTTCATATGTTTTTCCATCAGCAGGTTATGGTTGAAAATATCAAAAGCCACATTGAAGTCCAACAAAACAGCTCTCTGAATATTTTTATCATCTTTCTCTCAGCCAATCATCAGTCTTTTGTGTGAGTGCTGTGCTTGTTGAATGTCCTTCCCTATAAGTGTGCTGGAAGTCTGTTCTCAATTTGTTTACTGTAAAATAGCATTGTATCTGGTCAAACACATTTCTTCCAAAATTTTACTAAGTGTTGGTAACAGGCTGATTGGTTTGCTATTTGAGCCAGCAAAGGGGGCTTTACTACTCTTGGGTAGCAGAATTACTTTAGTTCCCCTCAAGGCCTGAGGGCGCACACTTTCTAGTAGGCTTAGATTGTAGTTAAGGCAAATAGGAGTGGCAATATTGTCCACTATTATCCTCAGTAATTTTCCATCCAAGTTGTCAGACCCCGGGTGCTTGTCATTGACGATAGACAAACATTTTTCACTTCTTCCACACTCTTTTCACAGAATTCAAAATTACAAAGTTTCTCTTTCATAATTTGATCAGTTATATTTGGGTGTGTAGTGTCAGCATTTGTTGCTGGTATGTCATGCCTAAGTTTGGTGATCTTGCAAATGGAAAAATAATTAAAGTAGTTGGCAATATAAGCGGGTTTTGTGATGAATCAGCCATCTGGTTCAATGAATGATGTAGCTGAGTTTGCCTTTTTGCCTGGCGTGGTGTGTTCCTTGTTCTTCATGATGCTCTCTGCGCTTTTAATGGACCTCTGAGACTATCACAGTGCAGGTGCATTTATACGGAGACTTGATTACACACAGGTGGATTGTATTTATCATCATTAGTCATTTAGGTCAACATTGGATCATTCAGAGATCCTCACTGAACTTCTGGAGAGAGTTTGCTGCACTGAAAGTAAAGGGGCTGAATAATTTTGCACGCCCAATTTTTCAGTTTTTGATTTGTTAAAAAAGTTTGAAATATCCAATAAATGTTGTTCCACATCATGATTGTGTCCCACTTGTTGTTGATTCTTCACAAAAAAATACAGTTTATCTTTATGTTAGAAGCCTGAAATGTGGCAAAAGGTCGCAAAGTTCAAGGGGGCCGAAATTCGCAAGGCACTGTATCTCCGTTTCAACTCTCCATTTGACGTGTTTTCAGGAGCCTCGGCCTCAGCCTCGCTGCTCCCAGCTCACATCGATGGCTTGCTGCTTCTGGCATTCACCTTAAATAAAGAACGGGTGCAAGCCCCTCTCAGGTCTCAGTCAGTGATGCGTCAATTAATTACTCTGATTAACAGGGAGAAGAGTTACCAGGGCAAAATATGTGTACACCTTATTTGTGGGATTGAAACCCGTACCAGGTGAATTAGGTTCTGGGGGCAGCTTCTAATAGATACATCGTCACCTCTGTGACATACCTTTCATCACCAAAGCCATGTTAGCATTTACTGCTCATGTTGCTGAACAATCCAACCCTTTTGTTAGTGCAAATTATATAAATGGGAAATTCACACTCAAAATTAAATTCATAAGCATTGACTGTAAAACCTCTGCTTTCTTCCTGGTCTGTCAGCATGCTCCTTTCTAGTGATCTTATTCCCTCTCCACTTGAAATGCTATGATAACAACAAAAACAGGAATAACAATATGCCTACTCAGTCAGTAACATAGCTAACTAATGAGTACATGTGCAAGCTTATTCTTTATTAGCTAAATTACACTGAAACAGCCTCTTTGCTACTTTTTCAGTTACCAATTCATCAATAAACAGTCAGGGGAATGGGACAACAGAAGGCTAAAGCATGGTGGTCTCGGCCAGAATGGAGCTATCAAGGGTAGAGGTCGACCGATTATGATTTTTCCATGCCGATACCGATTAATCGACCGATTTAAAAAGAATATAAAGTATTTGTAATAATGACAATTACAACAATACTGACTGAACACTTATTTTAACTTAATATAATACATAAATAAAATACATTTATCCTCAAATAAAATGAAACATGTTCAATTTGGTTTAAATAATGCAAAAACAAAGTGTTGGAGAAGAAAGTAAAAGTGCATTATGTGCCATGTAAAAAAGCTAACGTTTAAGTTCCTTACTTAGAATATGAGAACATATGAAAGCTGGTGGTTCCTTTTAACAGGAGTCTTCAATATTCCCAGGTAACAAGTTTTAGGTTGTAGTTATTATAGGACTATTTCTCTCTATACCATTTCTATTTCCTATACCTTTGAATATTGGATGTTCTTATAGGCACGTTAGTATTGCCAGTGTAACAGTATAGTTTCCGTCCCTCTCCTCGCCCCTACCTGGGCTCGAACCAGGAACACATCGACAACCGCTACCCTCAAAGCATTGTTACCCACCGCTCCACAAAAGCAGCGTCCTTTGCAGGGAAAGGGGAACAACTACTTCAAGGTCTCAGCGAGTGACGTCACCGATTGAAACTCTACCACCGCTCAGTTAGACTGCTCTATCAAATATCAAATCATATACTTAATTATAACATAATAACACACAGAAATATGAGCCTTAGGTCATTAATATGGTCGAATCCGGAAACTATCATCTCGAAATCAAGATGTTTATTCATTCAGTGAAATACGGAACCGTTCCGTATTTTATCTAACGGGTGGCATCCATAAGTCTAAATATTCCTGTTACATTGCACAAACTTCAATGTTAAGTCATAATTACGTAAAATTCTGGCAAATTAGGCGGCTCTAACGGTTGCATATACACTGACTGCGTGCAATGAACGCAAGAGAAGTGACACAAAATATGCAGGTTTAAAAATATATACTTCTGTGCATTGATTTTACGAAAGGCATTGATTTTTATGGTTAGGTACAGTCGTGCAACGATTGTGCTTTTTTCGCAAATGCGCTTTTGTTAAATCATCCCCCGTTTGGCGAAGTTGGCTTTCTTTGTTAGGAAGAAATAGTCTTCACAGAGTTCGCAACGAGCCAGGTTAGCAGGCAATATTAACTAAATATGCAGGTTTAAAAATATATCCTTGTGTATTGATTTTAAGAAAGGCATTGATGTGTATGGTTAGGTACACATTGGAGCAAGACAGTCCTTTTTCGTAAATACGCACCGCATCGATTATATGCAACGCAGGACACGCTTGATAAACTAGTAATATCATCAACCATGTGTAGTTAACTAGTGATTATGATTGATTGATTGTTTTTTCATAAGATAAGTTTAATGCTAGCTAGCAACTTACCTTGGCTTCTTACTGCATTCGCGTAACAGGCAGTCTCCTCGTGGAGTGCGATGTAATCAGGTGGTTAGAGCGTTGGACTAGTTAACTGTAAGGTTGCAAGATTGAATTCCCGAGCTGACAAGGTAAAAAATCAAGGTAAAAAGGCAGTTAACACACTGTTCCTAGGCCGTCATTGAAAATAAGAATGCGTTCTTAACTGACTTGCCTAGTTAAATAAAGGATAAATAAAGGTGTAAAAAAAAAGAAGGCCAAATCGGTGTCCAAAAATACCGATTTCCGATTGTTATGAAAACTTGAAATCGGCCCTAATTAATCGGCCATTCCGATTAGTTGGTCGACCTCTAATCAAGAGCAGCTGGTGGCCAGTCTAGATGACCCTGTCTAGCGTAGCTGTGATCAGAGGAAAATGGTGGGAAGTGGAATTTCATTTTTAAAATGTTTTTATTTAACTAGGCAAGTCAGTTAACCTCTAGCGTCAAGCAATCCCGTATCCGGGAACATAATCATAGCCTCAAGCTCATGAGCATAACGCAATGTTAACTATTCATGAAAATCGCAAATGAAATGAAATACATATATTGGCTCACAAGCTTAGCCTTTTGTTAACAACACTGTCATCTCAGATTTTCAAAATATGCTTTTCAACCATAGCTACACAAGCATTTGATAGCTAGTATTGATAGCTAGCATAGTATTAAGCCTAGCATTCAGCAGGCAACATTTTCACAAAAACAAGAAAAGCATTCAAATAAAATAATTTACCTTTGAAGAACTTCGGATGTTTTCAATGAGGAGACTCTCAGTTAGATAACAAATGTTCAGTTTTTCCAAAAATATTATTTGTGTAGGAGAAATCGCTCTGTTTTGTTCATCACGTTTGGCTAAGAAAAAACCCAGAAAATTCAGTCATTACAACGCCAAACTTTTTTCAAAATTAACTCCATAATATCGACAGAAACAAGGCAAACGTTGTTTAGAATCAATCCTCAAGGTGTTTTTCACATATCTATTCGATGATAAATCATTCGTGGCAGTTGCCTTTCTCCTCTGAACCCAATGGAAAAGTGGACGCAGCTGGAGATTGCGCAATAATTTTAACGGAGGACACCAAGCGGACACCTGGTAAATGTAGTCTCTTATGGTCAATCTTCCAATGATATGCCTACAAATATGTCACAATGCTGCAGACACCTTGGGGAAACGACAGAAAGTGTAGGCTCATTCCTGGCGCATTCACAGCCATATAAGGAGACATTGGAACACAGCGCATTCAAAATCTGGGGCATTTCCTGTATGAAATGTCATCTTGGTTTCGCCTGTAGCATTAGTTCTGTGGCACTCACTGACGTTTCCAAAACTGCAAAGATATTGTCTGAGTGTTTTCTTTCCAAAGCTGCCAATTATATGCATAGTCGAGCATCTTTTCGTGACAAAATATCTTGTTTAAAACGGGAACGTTTTTTTTATCCCAAAATTAAAAGAGCGCCCCCTATATCGAAGAAGTTAATAACAAATTATTATTTACAATGACAGCCTACCAAAAGGCCTCCTGTGGGGTCGGAGGCTGGGATTAAAAAAAATAAATTATATATATATATATATAAATATAGGGCAAAACACATCACGACAAGAGAGACAACACTACATAAAGAGAGACCTAAGACAACAACATAGCAAGGCAGCAGCACAACAGCACAAAACATGGTACAGACATTATTGGGCAAAGATAACAGCAAAGGGCAAGAAGGTGGAGACAACAATACATCACGCAAAGCAGCCACAAGCAAAAATTCAAGTAGGAAGCACCAGTGACTAGATGCTAAACTACAGGACAGTTTGACAATCACAGACTTGAACATGTTCTGGGATTCTTCCGTTTGCATTGAGGAGTACACCAAATCAGTCACTGGCTTTATCAATAAGTGCATCGAGGACGATGTCCCCACAGTGACTGTACGTACATTCCCCAACCAGAAGCCATGGATTACAGGCAACATTCGCACTGAGCGAAAGGGTAGAGCTGCGGGACTCTAACCCGGAAGCTTATAAGAAATCCTGTTATGCCCTCTGACGAACCATCAAAGAGGCAAAGCGCCAATTCAGAGCTAAGATTGAATCGTACTCCACCGGCTCCGACGCTCGTCTTATGTGGCAGGGCTTGCAAACTAATACAGACTACAAAGGGAAGCAAAGCATCGAGCTGCCCAGTGACACGAGCCTACCAGACAAGCTAAATCACTTCTATGCTCGCTTTGAGGCAAGCAACACTGAGGCATGCATGAGAGCATTTGCTGTCCTGGATGACTGTGTGATCGCGCTATCGATAGCCGACGTGAGTAAGATCTTTAAACAGGTCAACATTCACAAGGCCAGATGGAGTACCAGGACGTGCGCTCAAGGCATGTGCTGACAAACTGGCAGGTGTCTTCACTGACATTTTCAACATGTCCCTGATTGAGTCTTTAATACCAACATGTTTCATGCAGACCACCGTAGTCCCTGTGCCCAAGAACAGTAAGGCAACCTTCCTAAATGGCTACGTCCGTAGCCATGAAGTGCTTTGAAAGGCTGGTAATGGCTCACATCAACACCATTATCCCAGAAACCCTAGACCCACTCCAATGTGCATACTGCCCAAACAGATCCATAGATGATGCAATATCTATTCCACTCCACACTGCCCTTTGCCATCTGGACAAAAGGAACACCTATGTGAGAATGCTATTCATTGACTACAGCTCAGCATTCAACACCATAGTACCCTCTAAGTTCATCACTAAGCTAAGGATCCTGGGACTAAACACCTCCCTCTGCAACTGGACCGTGGAGTTCCTGACGGGCCGCCCTCAGGTGGTGAGCAACACATCTGCCATGCTGAACCTCAACACTGGAATCCCTCAGGGGTGCGTGCTCAGTCCCCTCCTGTACTCACCGTTCAGACACGACTCCAACACCATCATTAAGTTTGCAGATAACACAACAGTGGTAGGCCTGATCACTGAAAATGACGAGACAGCCAATAGGGAGGAGGTCAGAGACCTGACTGGGTGGTGTCATAATAACAACCTCTCTCTCAAAGTAACCAAGACTAAGGAGATGATTGTGGGCTACAGGAAAAGGAGGACCCCCATTCTCATCGACGGGGCTGTAGTGGAGCAAGTTGAGAGCTTCAAGTTCTTTGGTTTCCACATCACCAACAACCTAGAATGGTCCAAACACACCAAGACAGTCGTGAAGAGAGAACGACAAATCCTATTCCCCCTCAGGAAATCTAAAAAGATTTGGCTTTAGTCTAAATCAGCTGCAACATCGAGAGCATATTGACTGGTTGCATCACTGCCTGGTACGGCAACTGCTCAGCCTCCGACCGCAAGGCACTACAGAGGGTAGTGCGTACGGCCCAGTACATCACTTGGGCTAAGCTGCCTGCCATCCAGGACCAGGCGGTGTCAGAGGAAGGCCCTAAAAATGTTAAAAGACCTGTCGTGTCTTTGGCATCATTAAATTGAAGACTGTTATTTTATCAAATAAATTCTCTGTAATTATTAATATGTGATTAAACTAATCATGTGAATGTAAGTAACTAGGAAGTTGGGGCACCAAGAAAAATCTTCACATTACAAAGTTATAATTTTCTTAATTTAACTCTTTAGATATTTTAATATCTGATCAATTTGTCTTCTAATTAATTAATTATTGTTTACCTCACGTTAGTCTCATTCCAAACGTCGTAAATTGTTGGTTATCTGCATGAACCCAGCCTTTACTACAAATCATCCATACATTTAAAAAAAAAAAAATCTTTTTTTTTATTTATTTCACCTTTATTTAACCAGGTAGGCTAGTTGAGAACAAGTTCTCATTTACAACTGCGACCTGGCCAAGATAAAGCATAGCAGTGTGAACAGACAACACAGAGTTTCACATGGAGTAAACAATTAACAAGTCAATAACACAGTAGAAAAAAAGGGGAGTCTATATACAATGTGTGCAAAAGGCATGAGGAGGTAGGCGAATAATTACAATATTACAGATTAACACTGGATTGATAAATGATCATGTACAGGTAGAGATATTGGTGTGCAAAAGAGCAGAAAAGTAAATAAATAAAAACTGTGGGGATGAGGTAGGTGAAAATGGGTGGGCTATTTACCAATAGATTATGTACAGCTGCAGCGATCGGTTAGCTGCTCAGATAGCTGATGTTTGAAGTTGGTGAGGGAGATAAAGGTCTCCAACTTCAGCGATTTTTGCAATTCGTTCCAGTCACAGGCAGCAGAGTACTGGAACGAAAGGCGGCCGAATGAGGTGTTGGCTTTAGGGATGATCAGTGAGATACACCTGCTGGAGCGCGTGCTACGGATGGGTGTTGCCATCGTGACCAGTGAACTGAGATAAGGCGGAGCTTTACCTAGCATGGCCTTGTAGACGACCTGGAGCCAGTGGGTCTTGCGACGAATATGTAGCGAGGGCCAGCCGACTAGAGCATACAAGTCGCAGTGGTGGGTAGTATAAGGTGCTTTAGTGACAAAACGGATGGCACTGTGATAAACTGCATCCAGTTTGCTGAGAAGAGTGTTGGAAGCAATTTTGTAGATGACATCGCCGAAGTCGATGATCGGTAGGATAGTCAGTTTTACTAGGGTAAGCTTGGCAGCGTGAGTGAAGGAGGCTTTGTTACGGAATAGAAAGCCGACTCTTGATTTGATTTTCGATTGGAGATGTTTGATATGGGTCTGGAAGGAGAGTTTGCAGTCTAGCCAGACACCTAGGTACTTATAGGTGTCCACATATTCAAGGTCGGAACCATCCAGTGTGGTGATGCTAGTCGGGCATGCGGGTGCAGGCAGCGATCGGTTGAAAAGCATGCATTTGGTTTTACTAGCGTTTAAGAGCAGTTGGAGGCCACGGAAGGAGTGTTGTATGGCATTGAAGCTCGTTTGGAGGTTAGATAGCACAGTGTCCAATGACGGGCCGAAAGTATATAGAATGGTGTCGTCTGCGTAGAGGTGGATCAGGGAATCGCCCGCAGCAAGAGCAACATCATTGATATATACAGAGAAAAGAGTCGGCCCGAGAATTGAACCCTGTGGCACCCCCATAGAGACTGCCAGAGGACCGGACAGCATGCCCTCCTATTTGACACACTGAACTCTGTCTGCAAAGTAATTGGTGAACCAGGCAAGGCAGTCATCCGAAAAACCGAGGCTACTGAGTCTGCCGATAAGAATATGGTGATTGACAGAGTCGAAAGCCTTGGCAAGGTCGATGAAGACGGCTGCACAGTACTGTCTTTTATCGATGGCGGTTATGATGTCGTTTAGTACCTTGAGTGTGGCTGAGGTGCACCCGTGACCGGCTAGGAAACCAGATTGCATAGCGGAGAAGGTACGGTGGGATTCGAGATGGTCAGTGACCTGTTTGTTGACTTGGCTTTCGAAGACCTTAGATAGGCAAGGCAGAATGGATATAGGTCTGTAACAGTTTGGGTCCAGGGTGTCTCCCCCTTTGAAGAGGGGGATGACTGCGGCAGCTTTCCAATCCTTGGGGATCTCAGACGATATGAAAGAGAGGTTGAACAGGCTGGTAATAGGGGTTGAGACAATGGTGGCGGATAGTTTCAGAAATAGAGGGTCCAGATTGTCAAGCCCAGCTGATTTATACGGGTCCAGGTTTTGCAGCTCTTTCAGAACATCTGCTATCTGGATTTGGGTAAAGGAGAACCTGGAGAGGCTTGGGCGAGGAGCTGCGGGGGGGCCGGAGCTGTTGGTCGAGGTTTGGAGTAGCCAGGCGGAAGGCATGGCCAGCCGTTGAGAAATGCTTGTTGAAGTTTTCAATAATCATGGATTTGTCGGTGGTGACCGTGTTCCCTAGCCTCAGTGCAGTGGGCAGCTGGGAGGAGGTGCTCTTGTTCTCCATGGACTTCACAGTGTCCCAGAACGTTTTGGAGTTGGAGCTACAGGATGCAAACTTCTGCCTGAAGAAGCTGGCCTTAGCTTTCCTGACTGACTGCGTGTATTGGTTCCTGACTTCCCTGAACAGTTGCATATCGCGGGGACTGTTCGATGCTATTGCAGTCCGCCACAGGATGTTTTTGTGCTGGTCGAGGGCAGTCAGGTCTGGAGTGAACCAAGGGCTGTATCTGTTCTTAGTTCTGCATTTTTTGAACGGAGCATGCTTATCTAAAATGGTGAGGAAGTTACTCTTAAAGAATGACCAGGCATCCTCAACTGACGAGATGAGGTCAATGTCCTTCCAGGGTACCCGGGCCAGGTCGATTAGAAAGGCCTGCTCACAGAAGTGTTTTAGGGAGCGTTTGACAGTGATGAAGGGTGGTCGTTTGACTGCGGCACCGTAGCGGATACAGGCAATGAGGCAGTGGTCGCTGAGATCCTGATTGAAGACAGCGGAGGTGTATTTGGAGGGCCAGTTGGTCAGGATGACGTCTATGAGGGTGCCCTTGCTTACAGAGTTAGGGTTGTACCTGGTGGGTTCCTTGATGATTTGTGTGAGATTGAGGGCATCTAGCTTAGATTGTAGGACTGCCGGGGTGTTAAGCATATCCCAGTTTAGGTCACCTAACAGAACAAACTCTGAAGCTAGATGGGGGCAATCAATTCACAAATGGTGTCCAGGGCACAGCTGGGAGCTGAGGGGGTCGGTAGCAGGCGGCAACAGTGAGCGACTTATTTCTGGAGAGAGTAATTTTCAGAATTAGTAGTTCGAACTGTTTGGGTATGGACCTGGAAAGTATGACATTACTTTGCAGGCTATCTCTGCAGTAGACTGCAACTCCTCCCCTTTGGCAGTTCTATCTTGATGGAAGATGTTATAGTTGGGTATGGAAATCTCTGAATTTTTGGTGGCCTTCCTGAGCCAGGATTCAGACACGGCAAGGACATCAGGGTTAGCAGAGTGTGCTAAAGCAGTGAGTAAAACAAACTTAGGGAGAAGGCTTCTGATGTTGACATGCATGAAACCAAGGCTTTTTCGATCACAGAAGTCAACAAATGAGGGTGCCTGGGGACATGCAGGGCCTGGGTTTACCTCCACATCACCCGCGGAACAGAGAAGGAGTAGTATGAGGGTGCGGCTAAAGGCTATCAAAACTGGTCGCCTAGAGCGTTGGGGACAGAGAATAAGAGGAGCAGGTATCTGGGCATGGTAGAATATGTTCAGGGCATAATGCGCAGACAGGGGTATGGTGGGGTGCGGGTACGGCGGTGGTAAGCCCAGGCACTGGGTGATGATGAGAGAGGTTTTATCTCTAGACATGCTGGTTGTAATGGGTGAGGTCACCGCATATGTGGGAGGTGGGACAAAGGAGGTATCAGGGGTATGAGGAGTGGGACAAGGGGCTCCATTGTGAACTAAAACAATGATAACTAACCTGAGCAACAGTATACAAGGCATATTGACATTTGAGAGAGACATACAGCGAGGCATACAGTAATCACAGGTGTTGAACTGGGAAAGCTAGCTAAAACAGTGGGTGAAACAACAGCTAATCAGCTAGCATAACAACAGCAGGTAAAATGGCATTGACTAGGCAACGAGGCCGACAGATAAAACAAACAAGCAGAATGGAGTACCGTGATTAATGGACAGTCCAGCGTGCATCAGCTATGTAGCCAAGTGATCAGAGTCCATGGGGCAGGGGGGCTGGACTGGCGAGTGTTATCCAGGTTAAAAAACTAACAATGACTAAATAGCTTGTAGCTAGTTAGCTGGTTAGCTTCTGGAGGTTCTTAAGTGTGTTCTAAAAATTAAAAATAATAGCGATTCCGTATCACATTGGTTGAGGCAGGTTTCCGGAAGGTATAAAAAAAAAATTAAAATCGGGAAGAGATAGAAAGTACATATGGGCCACTGCGTGTTTGGGACGCGGCAATGCAGACGGTTAGCAGGCCTGTGCTAACAAGCTAACAGATTAGCAGGCCTGTGCTAGCAGATTAGCAGGCCGGGGTAAACAAGGTAGTAGTTAGCGGACCTGGGGTAAACAAGCTAGCAGTTAGTATGCCGAATTAGCAAGCAAGGAGATAGCGAGGGCTAGAGAGTTCGCCTTTGGAGGGCGTCGCGATGGGGTGAGTCTGTTTATTCCTCTTCATGCAGTGACATTGATAGACCGGCCGTGGGTCCGGGTATTGTAGCCCAGGTGTATGCTATGAGCACAGGTGCTCTGGCCGGGCTAGCTTCAAGCTACGTGGGTGGAAACGCTGGCCAGGAGTAATCAACCAGGGTTGCGGTTTATCTTGATAGCTAGTTGTGAAGATCCAGCTGAAAGATGTTCCGTTTGCGGTGGGAATCCGGGGTAAAAATAAATAAATAGGTCCGTTATGCTCTGGTTAGCTTTCCGAGCTAAGGGTTAGCTGATGACCGGTTAGCTGAAGACCGCTAGCATAGCAGGTGGTTAGCTGGCTAGCTTCAGTTGAGGGGTTCCGGTTCCGAAGTAAATATAAATACTTTAGGAAAAGTAGCTACATTGGGTGAGGCGGGTTGCAGGAGAGTATTTGGAAGCGAGCAAAATTGTTTTTAAAGATATGCGAAGAAAAATATCTAAAATGAAAAAGAGACGATATTTACAGAGAGACGATACGACAGGACGACTTACTGCTACGCCATCTTGGAACATCAATTGTAAATAAATAAATGTAAATAAATGATTAACTAACTAAATAATCACAGAAATGCATAAACAAACAAAACAGTAGATATGGTTACAAGGAAATGATAGGAGGTTCCCTTGTGGGCTAAGCCGATATGACGGCTTGGTGGACCTGTGTAAACAGAGTTATGGTAATGTGGCTGTATTGTCTTTC